>NW_012027780.1:8129-8558 GCF_000956235.1 Wasmannia auropunctata
TCTCTTGTCTCTGTCACGAGTTTCTCGACTCTCCCACGGCTTTCTTATCTCTGTCACAATTTTCTTGCTCTCTCACGGTTTTGTCGTCCCTCTCACAGCTCTCTTGTCTCTCTCATGTTCTTAGTAATAATATACGATTCATTTAATCATTACAATAAAATAAAATAAACATATATAAATTATATAAAAAATAAAATGAAATAGAACTTGAAATGAATTAAATAAGAAAATAAGAAATGGTATAAGTAAAATAAATAAAATCAAATAAATAAACAAATAAAGAATGAAACAAATAAAATAAAAAATAAAATGCAACGAAACAAAAATAAAATGTAATAAAATAAATAAAAAATAAATATTAAATTGTAAAGTAAAAAAGACAAAATAAAATAAATATTTTGTATTTGTGTGAATAATAGGTTCTTAGAA
>NW_012027781.1:0-337 GCF_000956235.1 Wasmannia auropunctata
CAAAAACGTGAAAAAAACGTGAAATGCAAACGTAAAAAACGTGCAAAAACGTGAAAAAAACGTGAAACGCAAACGTGAAAAACGTGAAAACGAGAACTGCCAACATGAAAAAACTTGCAAAAACGTGAAAAACGTGAAAACAAGAACTGTCGACAAAACGAGAACGACTACAGAGATAGAATGTTATTTATTCCCCATAATCTCTTTTTCAAAGGAATCTACTTATCTTTACGACATCAAATAAAAGTATGTTTTCTAAAAGATATATTTCAAATGCTACCCTTAATAGCATAGAAAGCGAAGAGACTGCAAGTACATTCTGTCATTAACGCTACTA
>NW_012027781.1:2449-3318 GCF_000956235.1 Wasmannia auropunctata
CATATTTTGAATCGGATTGAGTTGTAAAAGACAATAGCGTGTCATTTCAACATTATTTAGCATTATTCTTTTATCATATGTTAGTAGCTAATAAGGGCGGGTTCTAACTAGGGAGCTCCAAGGGGGGGGGTGAGGGGCAGGGAGGTCCACGGGAGTCCGCGGGGAAGGGGAAACCGCTGAAAGCCGCTCGCTCAGTTGGTCTGACCGCGGGGACGAGGTCGTGGGTGCGGGGTCCGCGGGGACGGGGGAACCGCGTCATTGATGCGGGCGTCGCGGGGAGACGGGAACCGCGTCGTCGATGCGGACGTCGCGGGGAGATGGGAACCGCGTCGTTGGTGCGGGATGCGCGGGGATGGGGGAACTGCGTCGATGATGCGGGTGTCGCGGGGAAGAGGGAACCGCGCTCGCGCTCGCGTTCGCCGCGTTCGCCGCCGCGTTCGCCGCCGCCGCCGCGCTCGCGTCCCTCTCGTTGCGCACGGGCCCCACTGTCCCACCCCGCGCTTATCGCCGCCGCTCGCGAACCCACCCGTTATCGCTCGCGTTTGCGAAGAGGAAGAGGAATAAAATAAAGAAAATATTATTTTAGGATTAAAATAATATAAAAAAGTTTGCATTCAAACACATGTTATAACAACTTCTACATCTTAATGTGCAAGCGTGTCTAGGTACATGTTATACTTACCACTACATCTCCATGTCATAATAATGTTGTGAGGACAAAGCACCTAGATACTTACCCACAACATATTAACATTGTCATATCTCCATGCAGCGGTAAATGATAACACATATGTATAACTAGACGCGAGGTCGCGAAAGGGGGTTCCAGCGCGGGCCCAGTTGCAATTTTCTTTCTCTCTCCCTCCCGC
>NW_012027781.1:5486-6364 GCF_000956235.1 Wasmannia auropunctata
TGGAAAGGCAGAAGTAGCCCATAAAGGACTCCAACGTTTAACGCAAATACCAAGATGCAATAACTGATGCACATTATATGTAAGCTGTCTATCATTATAAAGATCTGGAACTTGCTTCACAAACATTTTTAACATATATTCTGCCTCCTCAATATCTAACAATTTTATATTGCGCTTTAGTAAAATAAATATAGACAAAACAAGCAAAAGCCAGTTGAAAATATTGTGTAGGCAAATAATTCTTTAAGGTAGGAATAGAATAATATAGAATCCAATTGTAATATTCTGAAGCTTTAAAAAAGTGAATTAAGTTAAGACTTCTTGGCAATCGACTAAATGTATCTGGAGGTTTAATTTGTAGTAAATAATTATCCATTTCATTTAAAAATTTTTTTATGTTCCAAGCCCATCTTTTTGCAACCATGTATTTAAAAACTGTTTAACAGTACCAAGTAATACGGAATGCATATATTCTGGAATTATACAAGTTCCAAGATCTAAAAGCGGAAGTGCAGAAATAATAGTTGGTCTCTTTATACCTTTAGCATTGGCAACATTTTCTTTAAATGCAATTTGACTTTGTTTAATCATTCTTTTATGAGTTCTCAATGTACAGCCATTTTCTACAAAAGGATAGATACGAACAGTTTTTTTACCTTCAATTCTTAAACGTTTTTGTGTTTCAATTTTACAGATATTGCAACCATGCTGTCCGTTGAAATTGCATTTATTTAATATTTGTGCTCTTGCAGGTGCATCAGCTATTATTAATGGTACAATAATTTTTGTATTATATACAACTTTTGTTTGAGGATGAAGCTAACTTATTCCATCTTGGAAACATTTCTGTAATTTCAAACAAAAAGGATGCAAAAAAG
>NW_012027782.1:0-390 GCF_000956235.1 Wasmannia auropunctata
TTTAGCCGCGATATTTTGTCGTCTCTTCCACGTGTGTTCGTTCCTCTTCTTCAAGTCTATTGACTCATTTGAACTCTCGCTGCTGACAACTACAATTTTATTTTCGTCCTCTTCCTCGGACGATATTAATGGTTTAATCTTCTCATTAATTTTCGCAAATCTTCTTATTTGCGTAGTTATGCTTTGCTCTTCCTCCGGTGTATCACGGAGTACTCTTGATTTTGCCTTTCTTTTGAGAATTTTATCTCCCTCGGCAATGTGATTTGTTTGCTCTAACGCTCTTTTGCGTTTGGCTTCACTATACATGGATTTGATCATCAAATCCATTAATTTATCATTTTTCTCATGGGCATTCTTGTCGTTTAATGTTTCGACAAGTTCTTCCATGTC
>NW_012027782.1:12710-13187 GCF_000956235.1 Wasmannia auropunctata
AAGATTTTATGGTGTGGGAACAGCGTGTCGACGAGTTCATCGAATTGCTTGAAGAAGAGAGTCGAAATAAACGTCCGCGATTATCGATCGGTGTACAACAATCAGTGATTCATCGTATCGCGCGACTCGAAAGTTGGAAAGACTTGGTACGTAAACGATTCGTACATGTGGGCGCAGGACTCAACGCGGGGCTCAGGTGGCGCGAGATAGATACGGCTTTCGAAAGCCGTATACTGACCGGCGCCGTTATAAATTCCAGGCACATCGATCCTGGTCAATTTCTCGATGATGCGCGAGAAATCGTGTTTGAACATATGCGAGATATTATGCAGATGCATAATAGTATTAAAATAAACACAATTTTCAACGGTGAATTTGAATCGGGTGACAAACGCGCGAATAAAAGTGTTGCCACAAGAAACAGTGAAATCTATCGTTACACTGATTTACACGAGTGGTACGATTCACGCGTTGTTG
>NW_012027783.1:0-468 GCF_000956235.1 Wasmannia auropunctata
AACGCTACACACTGTCACGTGTGCGAGAAACCGTTTGCGCCTGACGACTCTCGGGTACGCGATCACTGTCATTTGACTGGGCGATATAGAGGTCCGGCACATTCAAATTGCAACTTAAATTACCAAGATTCACATTGCATTCCAGTAGTTTTTCACAATTTGTCCGGCTACGATGCGCATTTTGTTATCAAGGAAATAGCTGAAGCATATCAGGGGCGTGTAAATCTACTTCCAATAACAAAAGAAAAATATATATCGTTTACAAAAAATGTTCAAAGCACCGCGGATAAAAAGAATCGAAATACTTGTATAAAATTGCGATTTATCGATTCATATAAATTTCTTAGTTCCAGTCTCGACAAATTGGCGTCAAATCTTAGCAAAGAGAAACTAAAAATATTGCAACGCGAATACTGTAATTTGTCCGCAGAAAATTTCAATCTTCTTACAAGAAAAGGTGTATTTCCA
>NW_012027783.1:12806-13287 GCF_000956235.1 Wasmannia auropunctata
TTTTTTTGCTAGCTATCCTTTCTTTATTCTATCTCCTTTTTACACAATTTTTTAAATATTTGACTCCTTTGTCTGTTGCAGATAGCAACGGATAGGCGGATTTTGCGCCGAATAAATTTTATTATTTTAAAATCATATTTTATATACATAAATTTTATAATAAACATTTTTTAATTTTAATTATAATAATTATTATTTTCTTCTCCTCCTATTCCTCTTCGCGAGCGATAACGGGTGGGGCCCGTGCGCAACGGCGGCGGCGGCGGCGGCGAACGCGGCGGCAAGCGCGAGCGCGAACGCAAGCGCGGTTCCCCTTTCCCCACGGATCCCGCATCTACGACGCGGTTCCCCCATCCCCGCGCATTCCCGCATCTACGACGTGATTCCCCCATCCCCGCGCATCCCGCATCCACTAACGCGGTTCCCCCGCCCCCGTCGCATCCCGCACCCACAACGCGGTTCCCCCGCCCCGCGCATCCCG
>NW_012027784.1:0-490 GCF_000956235.1 Wasmannia auropunctata
GAGGCCCTGCGCATTCGCGTTGTAATTTAAATTACAGAGATTCGTATATTATTCCTGTGTTTTTCCACAATCTTTCGGGATACGACGCGCATTTTATTATACGCGATGTAGCCAATATGTTCGAAGGTACTGTTGAATTGTTACCTTTGACAAAGGAGAAATATATTTCGTTTACGAAAAAGGTTTACGACACGATTTTTCACGATCGTCGAGGAAACTGTGTAAAGTTACGGTTTGTGGATTCGTTTCGGTTTCTTGATACGAGTCTCGAGAAATTGGTTTCGTATCTCGATAATAACAAATTGATACACACGCGATCTGCATTTTCTGATTTAAACGCCGAAGATCTTGAACTCCTTACGCGTAAAGGCGTGTTTCCGTACGAATATCTCGACAACGTGGATAAATTAAACGAGACCAATCTGCCGTCGCGCGAGTCATTTTACAGTTCGTTGATAAACGCAAATATATCCGACAATGATTATCAGCA
>NW_012027784.1:2530-3394 GCF_000956235.1 Wasmannia auropunctata
ATTCTAGACATATCGAAAACGCGACTCTATGAATTTCATTATGATTACATGAAATCTTTATACGGTGAAAGATGTAAAATCATGTATACCGACACCGACAGTTTGATATATTTTATCAAGTGCGAGGACGCGTATGAGAACATGAAGCTCGATATTGTTAGATTCGATACAAGTGACTATCCCGTGAATAATATTTACAATATGCCGTGCGTCAACAGGAGGATTCCCGGTTTGATGAAAGATGAAAATCGAGGCGCGATTATGACGGAATTCGTGGGACTCAGAGCGAAGATGTATGCGATGCGTGTAGATGGTAAATGCGAGACGAAGAAAGTCAAGGGTGTTAATAAGAGCGTGGTTGCAAAGACGATTACATTTAATGATTATGTGCAGTGTTTGGTCGATTCTAGGGAACAGTCTAGATCTCAGTCGCGTATACGGTCAAAGTTGCACGAGGTTTATACTGTAAGAGAATCGAAGCTTGCGCTTAGCCCGTATGATGATAAACGATATATTGTCAATTCTAGCGATACTTTACCATGGGAGCATTATAAGATATATCAACAATGTAGGGGATACAGGTTTTTAAATTTAAATAAAAAAAATGTAATCCAAAAATATATATTAAAACTATTTTATATTTAAATAAAATGTAATCCAAAAATATATATTGAAACTATATACAATTTTACACTACAATACATTCCCTTTATTTATCCACGAATTATGTGAACTGTCCATCCCCAACCATTTCACGTACACCTTGTTTCCTCGTTTGCGCAGTACTTTTTCCACGAGATCACATCAGGATTGGATACTCGTAATTCATATTCGTAAAATCCTCCGGCTACAGGTTCTCCGCGA
>NW_012027785.1:0-1419 GCF_000956235.1 Wasmannia auropunctata
GTAAAGGTGAAGGTGTTAAACAAAATAAAGTCTGTGCAATTAAGTGAAATAAAAAGTTGTTATATTCAAAGAGAGTAACAAGGTTTCGGAGTTATTAAACACAAGTGTAGTCCCGCGGAGTCGGATCCTCTTTTGTGCCCCTCAACCCCCGGGCACAACAAAATGTAATTTTTTAATTTTTTTCCGATTTTACTACAAATTCGACCGTCTATCACAATTTCATGTATTTCAATCCTGTGAAAGGGTTTTCAATTCCGTTCAGCCAATTCGGAGAAATCTACCTCTGTTAACCAAATCTGACAAAAGCATTGTCAAGCATCTACAACAAATTTTCTCAGTAAAAAGGCGACAAACTTTATGCAAAATCCGATAATTAAATAAGTGTTCGCAAAACGATAGCAAAAATGTAACAAAACTTGCTACTCGTAAAACAACATCAAATTGGTGACAAAATATGGGCAAAAATATTTTATCATCAGACAGCAGATTGTCATAAAAAATCGAGCAAAATGTGTGAAGCGCTATCTGTCAACAAATTGTTACCAAAAACTGAGCAAATGAGCAGATCTCCGCTGCCACTGAATATTTACAAGACGGCCGCTAGGTAGTGTTTTTTGATATTTGTTTTTCGCATTTAAAATTTGTCAAGCTCTTCTATATAATCAATGTCTAATCGAAGTTTGGACATGTCATAATTATTTGTGCATTATTCATGTATGCACTTATTGTTAGTGCAAGATATAAATAATGTTTTTGCAATGTATAAGCTAATAATGAGTATATAAAATACTTAAAAATGGTCCCTGGGAGAAAGGCGAAGATACTTTTGTAATATCTTTAGATTAGAATATTCTTGGAATTGAATGCTTTAATTATGTAAAATATATTAATTTTTATTGATAAAACAGTTTCAAATTATTCCTTTAAAATAAAATTAAAAAAATAGAAACATCATTTTTAAAGATTTTTTAATATCAATTACGTCCAATTTGTCGTCAGACGACACTACAAAAAACTTACTTAGTTTCCGCCAATTTATCGTTATATGTATAACGTTGCGCAGACCTCGATTTTTGCTGACAATTTGTCATCAAATAACGTTATACAAAGTTTGCGTAGTTTTTGCCAACAATTTGTCAGATAGCGCTACGCAAATCTTGCTCAGTTTTTGGCGACAATTTGCTCTCACTTTACGAGCAGCAAGTTTTACTAACAAAACACGAGCCTGACAATGACACAGATGGTACCGGCAGAGAGGATCCTGAGAGCGGTCATACCCTGCATTTAGCTGGGACCTTCGATGGCTAGTTTCAGCTTTCCGTCCAACGCGTGCTTCTCATTGGTCTCTCTAGTTGGTAGTTCAATGTCCACTTTCCAGAGGCGCTGAAACCAGCTCATCGCCGGTCCCAACTAAATTGC
>NW_012027785.1:5850-7719 GCF_000956235.1 Wasmannia auropunctata
CAACTTGAAGCCAAATTGACGCCATATACCAAGCAAAGCTTGGTAATAACCATGAATATATTCATACTTCATGGTAATAACATGACAAATTAACGCCAAATTTCGAGTAAACCTTGGCGTCAAAACCTAACGCCAAATATCGAGAAAACCTTAGCAACAAAACCTGGCGTCAAATTGACGTCAATTAATGACCGAGCAAAGCTTACAATTAGTAATACTACGACGCCAAATATCGAGCAAATTTTGACGACAAAACATGATGCCAAATTGACGTCAAATATCGAGCGAACCTTAGTGACAAAACCTGACGCCAAATTAAAGTCAAATATCGAGTAAACCTTGACGACAAATTGATGCCAAATATCGAGCAAACCTTGTTATGTATAGCCACTGAAAAATAGTAAAATATTTTTTTGTTTTTTACAATTAAAAGAATAATTAATAAATTTAAATTTATTTAATTTTATTAAAACAAAATGTTTTATACATATAAAAATTTGTAACATTATTATAAAATGTGACAATAATACAGTACAGTTATTAATTACAAATATTTAAAAATGTGACAATAGTTTAAAAAAATTTTACAATTATTTTATAATTTCCTATTTTATCTTAAACTTAACAATGTATATCTATTTTAAATATACGTAATTTAAATGTATAGATTATATATAAATTAACGCTCAATTACAGTTAATATTAATACACACGAACATAAATTACGACGTAAAAAGAAAAAAAATCATTGTTTTATATTTTATAAAACAAATAAGCTTATATCTCATATACCAGATGAATTAATTGGTTTATACCATAGACTTATAAGCTAGACTGCGCGCCCTATTGTTCTCGGTGAGGCAGAAGCTAGAGTGAGAGGGCTACACTCTTATTCTCTGTCCTTGTTCAATCGTTGTTGGGGAGAAGAAAAGAGGGGAGACCCGCGCCGGTTACCGTGCCAGAGAGGATCCTGAGAGCGGTCATACCTGCGATTTAGCTGGGACCTTCGATGGCTAGTTTCAGCGCCTCTGGAAAGTGGACATTGAACTACTAACTAGATAGACCAATGAGAAGCACGCTTTCCGTCCAACGCGTGGTTCTCATTGGTCTCTCTAGTTGGTAGTTCAATGTCCACTTTCCAGAGGCGCTGAAACCAGCTCATCGCCGGTCCCAACTAAATTGCGGGCATGGCCGCTCTCAGGATCCTCTCTGACCGTGCCTGGGCTGCGTTTAGAAACTACACCTAGCGGGTGATTACTAGAAGTCGGAGTGAGTGAAGTGGTAGGGATAAGGTGCTCTCTCGGGTAGATATATTTCTAAACGACATAGGTGCGTTCCACGTAACGCGTTAAACGAGAATGGATTGAAATAGATTTAAAAAAAATTCATTTCAAAGTTTACGAATGCATACTTCTGAAAATTTAAATCCATTTCAATACCCAATGCCTTCCCACTAAACACGCTTTGTAACAGTTACGTTACCTGGAAGTAACAAATAATGTAACAATTGTTATGTTAATATTACATCTGGAAAATGTAACTTGTTACTTTTATGTTACTATTTCAAGGTTACATGTAAAAGTATGTCACTGTAACGTAACATTTTAATGTTAGAGTAACATTATATGAATATATCTTTGATATAAATGCAACGTTGAATATTACTTATATGTGACATATGTATTTTACATATTTTATTTTTTGAATTAGAATAAAGATTTATAAACATTTATATATTATAATAATAATTGCTGCGTCAATCTTCTGTGAATCAACTTTATAATTGCAGGTTTATTATAATAAATAAAAATCTTTCTATTTATAAATAATATTTTTATAAATATATCTTTTTAAATCTTTAAGAAAAAA
>NW_012027785.1:8339-12253 GCF_000956235.1 Wasmannia auropunctata
TTGAGTAAGATAACTGTTATGTGAAACGTAACATTACGTTGTTACGTTGTTGAGGCGAAAATTGAAACTTACATTTAAGTTATTTGTAACATCAACATAACATTACTTGTTACATTAAATTGTGTAATAGTAATGTAACAATAACATAACTGTGTTTAGTAGGTTTGTATTTATTTATAGGAATTGCATAAGCACATTTTCTATACCATTTAATGCAAAAAAATTCAGCTTTAAAAAGTAAATTGTAAATACTGGTTAATTCAAAATTCTAGATAGAAAATGCAATTTTTTCAATCTAATTAAATTCAAAAACAATTTTTCTGTAAAAATGGATCATGAATGTTATTTAATTAAAAATTATGACTAAGAAATGCATTGTTTCAACCCATGTAAATCCAAAAAATATTATATTACAATATATTCTAACAAATTAAGATTAGACTAACGAGCTTATTTAAACAAGGACAGCGTTTTTTATTATAACAAAATTTCAATAGCTATAAGCAATGTAATTTGTTGAAGTGGCTGAAGAAGACCAATCTAGGTCGAAACATGTACCACGTATAGCGTTGATCATTTTATGTATAATGCTTATAGCTATTTAAAATTTTGTTATAATAAAAAACGCTGTTATTCTCGTTTATATAAGCTCGTTAGTTTAACCTAATCTTAATTTGTTCAAATACAATATAATATTTTTTCGATTTAAATCGGTTGAAACAATGTATTTTCTAGTTATAATTTTTAATTGAATAACATTCATGATCCATTTTCACGGAAAAACTTTTTTTGAATTTAATTAGATTAAAAAAATTGCATTTGCTATCTAGAATTTTGAATTAATCAGTATTCACGATTTACTTTTTAGAGTTGAATTTTTTTGGATTGAATGTCATAGAAATCTGCTTATGCAATTCCTATAAATAAATACAAAGGCATTGGGCATTGAAATGGATTCAGATTTTCAGAAGTACGCGTTTGCGAACTTCAAAATGAATTTTTTAAATCTATTTCAATCCATTCTCGTTTACTGATATTCAGTATATTCAGTATCAATATATTCAGTATATTCGGTTGTGTTTGCCGCGCTTTGTGTACTGCTCTCGATCGAGAGCACTCGAAACGTTTTTGAACGGGTCACTTAGGTAGCGTTACAGTTCTCTCAACTAGTTTCTGAACGGCGTTTGAGAGATTGGGAGCTCCCGGGTGTCGTTTCTGAACGCAGCCCTGGCCATGCCGCGCCGGCCGGCGCGGATCTCCTCTCTTTTCTTCTCCCCACCAACGATTGAATAAGGATAGAGAATAAGAGTGTAGCCCTCTCACTCTAACTTCTGCCTCACCGAGAACAATAGGACGCGCAGTCTATTTTATAAGTCTATAGTTTATACTTTATAGATAAGAAATTATTTAAAGACATATATAATATATAAAAGGTTATATATTACAAATTAAATATTTGAATAATACGTAGCGTAACGATAACATATACTAAATAATAAAAATATATAATATATAATAGAATATATACTGGAAAGAATAAATTCTTTGCACAAAGTATCATTAGCTCAGCGTTAGCGTATAAATCTGATGTTTTAGGGATCTCAAGTTCAAATCTCGATGTGTTTTCAAAAATTGTAAACCTGCGTATAAAGTGTAATTAATAAAATAGAAAATATGCGAAATAGTTAAACACAAATTAATAAGCTCTAAAAATAATAATATATATGTAATCATATAAAACAAGAAAGTTCAGTTTTTTTTTAAATCTTTTTTCTCAATGTATCTATGTGGATATTTTGAAGAAATTCTTAGAAAAATTGATTCGAAATGTCGATTGGATTTCCACGTGGATTCTAGTACCATTTTTGAGCGGATAGTCCACTCGATTGGTATAAACGTGAATTTTACCTGGATAATCGACGTGATATGAACATCGATCGATTCCACGTATCTGTTGTCATCGGGTAATGATAAGGTTTGCTTGATATTTGGCGTCAATTTATCGTCAGGTTTTATCGCCAAGGTTCGCTCGATATTTGGCGTCAGGTTTTGTCGCCAAGGTTTGATCAATATTTGATGTCAGGTTTTGACGCCAAGGTTTGCTCGATATTTGTCCTCAAGTTTTGTCGCCAAGATTTGCTAACAAATCACGAGCCTATTGCGGACACAGATTTCATGGAATTTGTCGACAAATTTTGCGTAAATTTGATGCCAATTTAGCAACAATTTGTTACCAAATTGTTTACTGAGTTTATCTTCGAGGTTAGAATCGTCGACGAAATTTAGCAAACCACATCTTTACAGTTTGAAGGGTTGGTGCACGGTCAAAGTAAACCTCTTGAATGTTTTTTGTCACAGCGCCAACGGTTATTCCTTTCCGAAACTCGTAAAGCATCACATGTCGAAAATGCAACTTTTTGTCCATCTTCAATGATTTTTTTCACAACTTAAATTCAACTAAACAAAACACTTCTGATTCTCAAATGACACCTATAACTGCCATCTTTTCAACGATATATAATATGCATAGATAAACAACAGAGTCGCCATGCTATTTCACCAGTTCCAAATGTATACGAATCGGGCACGAACTTTTGCACTGACCTAATAAAATTGATTTGGATTGTGATAATACTGACAGTTCAATCAATTGTGGATTGTATCAATCTACAAAGTTTTCACGATGTTTTGCGGAGAGAGAGGTCTCGCTATAGTTAGATCCAAACGTGGCCCAACTGCTGCAATGAGCGGAACAGCCAAACAACAATCGCAGTCCTCCGTACTGGTCTCATTCACTCGAAGAATCCTATCATATGGCCGCAAAATACCATCGCATGGTCCACCGGGACGCAAACGGTTTATGTAAACACCTCGTTCGTAAAGACCATCCGATACCGAAAAGCCAAAATCTTCATAGACTGGATCCTTATGAAGTGATACGTGCACTACTTGTTGGGACCTACCGTTGGAACTACTGCTATGTTCTTGTGTCCTGATAAAAATAAAAAAAAGAAAACATTACACAAATAAATTATTGTTGTTGAAAAAATCTTGATTATGAATTAATAAATTGATACCCCGGGTAAGATGGTATTGATAAGTCTAATTGTCCACTGTCTGTAGAGGTGGTATCCCAAAGTCTTAATATTTCCGGCATGGTACCATTACTATCTCCCATTTCGCCCCAAGAATCCACCGCGCTGTCTACACTAGGAAGACTTTCTCTGCCGGAACGTAACGCACCATTCGGAAATTGCGTTTGAAGCGTATCGCTTCCAATATTAGACTCTCTACAGTAATCCCTGCAAAAATTTTCTTTCAGATGTCTTCACCAAAATTCTTTTGGAGTAATCTATTCTTTAATTCTTTGAAAACATAACACCAAAAACATAAATTCACTTTTCTAAACAAAAAGCAAATGTAATTTTTTATCACAAATGTTTAAGGCGATCCTAAACTGGAATCAAACTCTAAAAATGTTTTACCGACGATTTTTGAGTGTATGCGTGCGATGTTGATGTAATAGTGTATAGTAATGTGTTCATGTTTACTACCATATCGATACAGGGTGATTCAGAACAACCTCGATGTCCTTGTAAAGACGTATTCTTCCTTGCTGAAAATGTTCGATTAAAACCGATTAAAACGTAATCCGTTTTAATCGGTTTTAATCGGTTAAATCCGCGCCCGGATTAAAAAGTAATCGGTTTTAATTCCGAACGAATTATAATTGGTTTTAATATTACTTTTGCGGATTATTTCCAATCTGAAATCATTATATTCTAATCCATATTGTTGTCAATTCAAATAAATCCGAATAACCGTATGGATATATAATATCCCAAATAATCCGCCTAAACCGTATATATATTTTTTTAATATCTAAGTTTGTTTCAGTTACAAAAACACTGATT
>NW_012027785.1:18254-20637 GCF_000956235.1 Wasmannia auropunctata
CGGTAGTTATTGTATGAGATAATACAACAGTTATACAATAAAGTAAAAGATGTACTTGTTGAATAATTTTACATGTAAATCGCAAAGGTTTCGCAAAACTTAGAGTCGAAACGTTTGCGATTTACACGTAAAATTATTCAACAAATACATCTTTTACTTTATTGTATCATTGTTGTATTATTTTACTTACCAATAACTGCAGCCGTTCACAAAAGCAATTTACTATTTATTCTAATAAAAAAGTCACAGACAAATAACAGATAGAAAGGCAGACTAAACGAGTAACATAAAGAGAGTTCAAATGTGTGCATGCGTGCGTCAGTTGATCACAGCGAGCGCCTCGCGTAAACATCCGCGTTTAACGGCAAGACGCGCCCTGCCTACCTCCCGTATTCGCCCCGTGATACGCTAACTATTTCTCTTTATAACTTGAAAACTAAACTCCGCACAAATTTTTGCCAAAGGAAAAATCGTCTCAGAATCCGGTCAGGAATACGTATGTTTAAGGACACTATACTTATTCTGAATCACTCTGTATAAAGGGGCACGACAAATTTTAAATGCGAGACAGATACCAGCAAACACTAGCGGCAGTCTTGTAACTATTTATTAAAAGATGACTTTAATTTCCCGAAAACGATTGACTTACAGTCGGCAGTTAAAATTGACAAAAACCAACCTAAAACCTAAAACCAACTATTAGCCAACAAACAGCCATTGCTGTGTAGGTTGTCGACAACTTATGTTATAGTCTGAAATCATCAGCTATCGAGTACCCTGAGCAAAAGGCTAGCAGTTTGCTGGCAGATTGATAACAAATTCGATCAGATTTTTATTGGGATTTGAAGTTGTAACGTCACACGTCCAATATGGTCGCCTCGATAAGAACGTATATTGTATAGACGTATTGACGTACATCGATTCACATCGATTGTATTCTTAGGTTATACCATCACATTGAGGCGACCATCATATTGGGTTGAGTTAAAATCCCAATTGCAAATCCATAGTCATCTGTGTCCGCATTAAGCTCAGTATTTGTCGACAAAACTTACTGACATGCTATGCCAGCAGATTTGTAGCAGAAACTGTACGCACGCAAGGCAATCTGAGAGCACAATGGAAATATAAACTCAACAAGAGCTACAAATTAAGCTTAGTTTCTAGTGTTTCTACTATCAATCTACTAGCAAATGTACATCAACAGATTTTGCTATATTTCTGATGGCAATTTGTTGACATCGTGAGTTGTCATTATAGATTTTGTATGAAATTTGTTGTCTTTCTGCCATAAAAAATTAATTCTGCTCAAAATCTGTCTCTGCAGACTTGGTTATCTGGGGTATGCAACAACATACTGTTACTGTTATGTTGTCATAATAATTTGTAGCATTATATAATGCTATCATATTACGTACCGACTACATGAGGTAATTTTAATGCTGCCATCTTGCCGATAATCTATTGGCAATATATACACAATGTTGACTACGTGTTGTTTCAATGTCTGTGTATTCGAAGTTGTTAAAAACAAACATACGGCAAGTTGCCAACATCATAAGCAAGTCTTGCATTGTGCAATTTTGCATAGACATGCTTGGTTCTCTGGGATCTGAAAGGAGAGGAAGGGGGAAAAAAGGAAAGAGAATCAAATAGGAACGATAATGTGTTGAGGATGGGGAGATACATATCTGCATGAGATAAACTCCGTGTCATTTTGTTTGTTTAAGCCATTTTTCTGTTTAATGATGTAAGCCATCTCAGGATGTGAATTATTTCACACAAGACTTATCGAATTTGACCAAAAAAAAGTTCAAATGAAATGTTTGAGTTTGTTTAAAAGAATTTATTGAAGTTTTTTTAGAATCTTCATAAATTTAAAATATAAAAACAAAAATTTCTTAAAAATTATAAATTATAAGAATTTTTATATCGCTAATATATTTTCAAATTAAACAAAGTATCTCAAAGGTTAAGAAAATTAAAAAGGACCCCGCACAAAACCACGTGAAAATGGGTCCCAGCTAATGTAGCTGAATTTTTGATATTTTGTAGTTCTGATTGTCCTGATCAAAAGTCTCCATAGGCACAAAGTCCAAAAATGAGTAGTTTTTGAGTTAGTGTACATTAAATTCTGCCAAAATAACTAATTCTGTATGCTTATTCGAAGGTCCCTTTTCGTGTTTGTTATTGATTGCGCATGTGTGTGTACATTCATAGACATGTTATATATATATATAACATGTCCTATGAATGTACAGTTCGTGCCATTAATGCCTGGGGTCCGATTTTAGGGTCCACGTTTCGTTCTTAATTATTTTTACGTCCATGACTAAGCTGCGTCAGTAAAGTGCATCAGTATAGTGCAAATGTGTTTTGACAG
>NW_012027786.1:0-657 GCF_000956235.1 Wasmannia auropunctata
AAAGAATTATTCGAGCAATGGAATTTTCTTGTTTCGAAAATTCCCTCAGCTCTACTTTGGCGCAATACTGGCAATTGGAATCCGCACATGGGCGTCTAGACAGTCCATCAGCGTTCTTATGAGAAAGGCCCTTCCGATGAACTACTTCAAAATCATGTTGTTGGAGTCTTTCTATCCATCGTGCTTGTCCTTCCAAGTCTTTGAAAGACATTAGCCACCTAAGTAAAACATGATCCGTACGCACGACAAATTTCCGCCCGTATAAATAATGGTGAAACGATTTTATCGATTCTACTATAGCCAAAAGTTCCCGACGCGTAACACAATAATTTCTCTCGGCTTTATTTAATACACGACTAAAGTAAGCGATTACTTTTTCAACACCATTTTGCTCCTGTGATAAGACCGCGCCAATTCCAAAATTTGACGCGTCCGTGTCAAGAATAAATTTTCCTTCCTCCTTTGGAAAAGAAAGTACCAGAGACGAAGTCAAAGCTTGTTTTAAATTATCAAATGAATCCTGACATTGTTTATTCCAAACAAATTTAATTTGATTTTCTGTAAGAGCATAAAGTGGTTTAGCAATTGAAGAAAACCCTTTTACAAATTTCCGGTAATAAGAGCAAAAACCCAAGAAACTTCGTAAATGTTTTTTAT
>NW_012027786.1:12978-13491 GCF_000956235.1 Wasmannia auropunctata
TTAATTGTGTTTAAAAGTATGGATATTAAACATAATGGAAAAAACGAATGGTAAAATTAAAATTTAACGCGACTTTAACACTTTCTAACTTCAAATATAAAGTTGAATTAAATCTTATTATAAATTGTTTTATTACGTATATACAATATTATATTGATATAATTGTATACACAAATTATTAACGCCGAATCGCATGAATATATCGTATCTCCGTTATATTATGCTTACACCGCTCTAGATCTATCTGTATAAATTTATTTATTTATTTATTATAGTTCATAATATATTATTTTATGCACAGATAAATATATACACATAACATTACAGAGAGATACGTGCATGAAGAAATGGGAAGAATAAAGAAATAGGTCATTTATTAAATTAAAATTAAAAATTCATTTTCTTGTTATTTTTTGTTGATAATAAAATTATGCGTTGATGAATGTTCCATTGTTAAATAATTTGGTGGTCCTGAAAAGGACCGTTTAAATGATACTGAAACCAACTCAATAG
>NW_012027787.1:0-627 GCF_000956235.1 Wasmannia auropunctata
CCCACGAGGACCCGCGACCCTCGTATAGAAATAGCGATGTAATGTTATACCAAATATAAGAAACGATTATAAACCATATTCGGGAATCTAAAATGTAAAATTAGTAATAGAAAGAAAATTCGTAGCCTCATTTTCTTTTCCCGAGGGGGGAGGAATGTCGCGAGGCCGATGCCCTCGCAACAACCAGCATTTTAAGAATCAATTAATAACCATAATAAGAATCAATTAATTTCGAGCCGGCTAGGCATTCGGCGTAAAATGAGCAATATCGTTGTATTAAAAATTACAATGAATCAAAGGACGTTGACCGCGACGTACCGAGAACGCGCAATGCAATTATCGAAATGCTGAGCGCTGACGCGGCAACGCGTAGCAATAAGTACGCGCAACGACAAGCCGCGGGCGGTCAGTCCTTAAGTCCGTCATATTCACGCTCGAGCACGACGTTCGTGTCGTGACAATTATTCGGTGTGTATTGGAAAAGGTGAAGGTGTTAAATAAAGTAAAGTCTGTGAAATCGAGTGAAATAAAAAGTTGTTATATTCTAAAGGAATATCAAAGTGTCAGAGTTATTAAAACAAGTGTAGTCCCGTTCCCCCGCGGAGTCGGATCCTCATATTGTGCCTA
>NW_012027787.1:8227-8730 GCF_000956235.1 Wasmannia auropunctata
GCCCGATAAAGATGACACCGGCACCAATACACTCTTACCGCTGGGAAAGTTTCACACACACACCCGGCATATATTACGAAGAAATCGGACAACTTAATCAAGCTGAGTCCGCGTGGAGACTCGCGATACGTTTAGACATCGCCGCGATAGGTGTCAGGTTTCGGCAGATTCAAAATCACTTACACAGGACCGAAGACCGATGCCGAAGCGTACTCGCGACGAACGTACAACAAATGTGTACAAATATTTTGCGAATAATGGAAAAAGACAATGACATGCTGACAGTACTAATAAATCACCTTGACGGATTGTATAAACCAACCAATAACAAACGCGGATTAATAGACGCCATAGGCACCGTCGGAAAAACGTTATTCGGCATAATGGATGCGGATGACGCAAAACTAATAGACGAACAGCTAACGCTAAGTCGGAATAACCAACAGACGTTACAGCACGCCGTAAAAAATCAATTAAAAGTATTAAACGCTACGTTAGGACAT
>NW_012027788.1:0-824 GCF_000956235.1 Wasmannia auropunctata
TATTTTATCGAGGGTCCCGAGAATAGTCTCGTGAACTCGGAGGAATCCGATTCCTTTGACCGATAACGACGCGCGCGCCGGAACGTTAAATATCTATATATATATTGCTTGAGGTATAATGTAAAAAAAAAAAAAATTTTTTCTGTGTGTGGCTCGTGAAACTCTACTCTGGGTCAAATTAAACGACGCAGCTTTTTTTGAATTTGATTTCGGGCCGTGTAGAGAGGTAAGTCTTATTTTTATTCAGTCTGCTTGTGCACGATGCGACATTCAGCCACTTTCAAAAAAACTTTGTTTAAGTGCGAGGGTGAGTCGGAGGATGACGTCTCCGACATGTGGGGTGTACCCTTGCCGGAGGCTGGTGATGACGTACCCGAGGCGGAGGAAGATCTGGAGTCGATCTCCTCCCTATCTACCGTAATGTGGGAGGATGCCCTGCATGAGACATCCGATCTATTGGGTGAGTGATATTTTTTATTTATATACTCTCATCGCTTCCCCCCCCCCTTTTTTTTTTTTTTTGTTTTTATTTCTTTTCGCGGTGTTTTAGATATGTCGGAAACCGAGTCCACGCCGGACTTAGCCGCCCTGCTTGTGCCCTCGGGTCACGAATTTGAAGAGGTCCCGGACGGTCATGGCAATATAATGCCGATACCTGACGAGTTACTGGAGGACTTTCCATCCGATGAGGGCGAAGATAGCTTCATCGAGGAATTAAGGTATCCCGATTTTCCCGTGCGTCGTTCGGAATGGAGCTCCGACGAGGAATCGTTATAAAGTGAGTATCTTCTCTTTTTTTTTTTTTTTTTTTTTTTGTTCAAGCA
>NW_012027788.1:11825-14055 GCF_000956235.1 Wasmannia auropunctata
GCATAGTTCATAATCATATGCATAAAGAAAATTATCCAATAACATTTTTGTTACAAGTAAAATGCGATTAGATGGTTTTCTTTATGCATATCGCCGCGTCGATATGACGCTGCGCACAATACAAACGACAATATCATATATTTGCTAACAATTACAAAACTATTTACTAATAATTACCAAACAACCTGGTAATTCTCTTCAAGTCAGTTAGTAAATCTTTTGTACAATCTTTTACAATA
This sequence comes from Wasmannia auropunctata, assembly GCF_000956235.1. Taxonomy (NCBI): domain Eukaryota; kingdom Metazoa; phylum Arthropoda; class Insecta; order Hymenoptera; family Formicidae; genus Wasmannia; species Wasmannia auropunctata. The sequence continues at coordinate 12,065 of NW_012027788.1, forward strand.
ATTATCAAATATTCGATTAATATTTTGATAATTTAGTTATGCAGCTATGCAAATTTGGGTCTGGATAGATCTTAATGCAGTGCACGAAAAAATCGATATCCATTTTTCGATGAAAGTTAGACATTACGGATCATGCAGAGTCATACTTTTAGTAAAGAAAAAGATGAGTTTTACATACCTTTTAGTACAACACTTACATCCGAAAGTCTCCACAGTAACAATAGATTTTCCAACTCACACATTTTTATAATCTATCACTATCACAACTCGCGAAACAACGTCTGTACAACTCTCTAAACGACTGGAGAGGAGATTGAAATCGGACAGGCACAAACTTGTGGAAACAAATGTAACGCGACATTGCCGCGTCGATATCAAGTGTTTGCTTACAATTACAAAACTATTTAGTAATAATTACCAAACAATCTGGTAATTCTCTTCAAGTCAGTTTGTAAATCTTTTGCATACAATTTTACAATAATTATCAAATATTCGATTAATATTATTAAATAATTTAGTTACAATTACCAAATCATGTAGTTGAATCAACTAAATACAAATTTTTTCTAACTACTTAGTAATTGTTACAAATGGTTGATTTCTATTATCATATTTGATAATACTTACTAAATATTGCGCCAAAATTGTCAACAAAATACATTTAATAAGTATTACTAGACTTTTTTTCAGTGTGTTCGCGCTCAGCGTACCCTCGAAATTCGTCGCGATGAAGAAAATCGTCAGCTTATCAGACAGCAAAAGGTTGATCCTACACACAGAAAAATACATACTAAATACAAGTAAATATTACTTGTATCAAGTATTTTATAAGTTCATATATACACTGCAAATCTATAATAAGTTTATCGTAAGTATTATATTTACTCAAAATGTATTCTGGATCCTAATAAGTTTAATACTCCAATCAAGAATACTAAATTAAAGCAAAAATTTTATTTGCTTATTACATAAAGAACCATATATATAACATAGAGAACCGATGGAAGAGAACCATATATTTTAATAAAGATATCTCTTTTCCTTGAGAAAAACTTTTTCTTCGTTTGAGTCAAGTATAATTTTTACTTATATAGAATAATTGCTCACTTTTAACAAGAAAATATATTTTCAGTGCCAAAGTATTAATTTTCTCAGAAAGAGTAATTCATTAATTTGAAGCAAGAATATTATTTAGCAAATATAAGAAAATCTTTATTTCAGATAAATTTGAATAAATACTTGATGTTGAGATATGTGTATATTTTTTTACTTTATGTAAGAATTTGACATATTCATTTAAAATAAAATTTTTATTACCACAAATAAAATTTATATATTTATTCTTAATATACGATTTTCTCATAATAAACAGTTAAATAACTAAAAACAAAATAATAAATAATTCTCAAATATATTACTTTTGTAAAAATATGATTTTAATACTATAAATGCATTTATAGTAGATTTTGTAGAAAAAAATCGCTTTATATTGCTTAAGCTTTTAGGTATAAAACAACTGGTATAAAACAATACTGGTATAAAACAATAAAAATAAAAGTAGGATATACAACTTACAATTTTATAACTTTATACCTTGCGACCGCACTCACGAGCGTGGTGCAACTTCGTCGCTCGTCCGACCCGCGTAATTCCGCGAAAACGATAAACGGGAATCTAATGCGCGATTAACTGTAACTCAGGCATCTCGCCTATCGAAAACGGGAATAAAGTTGGGCGTCAGGCACGTTATAGAGAGTGCCTCTCTACTGAAACATTTCGTTGTTCTGAAATCTAATGACTCAAGGGAACATTAATCACGCGATCAGGTGCGACTTCAATACGGCGGTCGGACAAGGACGGCGAGAACCGGTGGCTCAGTTACGAGAGTGGTAAAGGGGTGATTCGAGGGAAAACGGTCAAGATTCGGGGAGCGAGAATAGGCTGAAAGAATCGACAGTAATTAACTGAGTCGACAAGGCACACAGGGGATA
>NW_012027789.1:0-450 GCF_000956235.1 Wasmannia auropunctata
TCTCGTTCGCGAGGCGAGAGACGCTTCCCTCCGTTCGGCCGCGGTCGTCGTCGAAGGGCGACGACGACGACGAGGGATCGTGGCGCACGCGATGGGGAAGACAAGGCGGAGAGTCGATAAAGGAGAGAACGGAGCCTGGAGAGCGATCGTTGATGGGTGGGCGAGGCGGGGAAGAGGGCGGAGGGGACGGAGGATCGTCGTCGCCGGTGGGCGGTGGATACTTTCGCGCGATCGCGTCGAAGAAGGCCTCGATGCGTCTCTCCCGAGGATGGGCGCGCTTGAACATGTACTCGGCCAGATATCCCTCGAGGTGTCTCCGTTTGATCCCGTACTTGGGGACGTTGGCTCAAACCTCCCTCCAGACGCGTTCTGTGCCCTGCGTGTGCGCACCTGGCGAACGTCGCGTATATATATATATTGTGACGCCGCAGTCCGCTGCAGCGGAGCAGA
>NW_012027789.1:2829-3363 GCF_000956235.1 Wasmannia auropunctata
TAATAATGAGAATTTTGCGCGTAACCAAAATTCGAACGTCGCGAATATGTGTAATCGCGCGGATGGCGTTGAAGCTGTCGCGGGTTCTGGCGATCGAACCAATTTAAATGTTTCCTTCCGTGGAACGGGGTGTGAAAATAAAGCCGGACACGTTTGACGGGAGTGCTCCCTTGCGCGAGTTTTTCGCGCAATTTGATTTGATTTCTCGTGCGAATTGTTGGGGAGAGGAGACAAAGACTGCCGTGCTTGTGTCGTGTTTGAGAGGGAAGGCACGTGCGATATTAAAAAATGTACAAAATTTAGAAAATTTAGATTATTCGGAGTTAAAATCAAAGTTAGAGTTACGATTCGGTGAGACACAGTCGTTGCAAAATTATTATTCACAGTTTACTAATAGGAAACAGAAGTTCGGGGAAAATATTGCGTCTTTTGGCTCCGATGTAGAAAGGCTCGCACAATTAGCATACCCTGAATGTCCTGATATAACGCGTGATAAAATAGCATACGCGCAGTTTGTCTCCGCTCTTTCTGACA
>NW_012027790.1:0-651 GCF_000956235.1 Wasmannia auropunctata
CATCAATGTTTCTGCAACAAAAAGATGATCATTAATAAAATATAATATCGTAACATTTTAAAATAAATATAATTTGATATAAACTGTTATAAAATTATAAAATATCATAAAATAAACTTTTGGATTAATAAATAATACATAAATAAAATAATTGAATAAAAACAAAATTTTGAAATATAATGTACCTATTTGTTTCTTCTCCATTTTTGTTTCGTCTTCTATTTCAATTGTACTATCTCTGAAAATAGATTATATTAAATTATTTCTTGATTTTATAAATTACTCGTAATAATAATAAAAAAGAAAAATATTGTTACGCCCGGGGCGGTAAAACTCGCGTTCGCGCACTCGAACGTGTGTTACCCGCGTTTCCGCACTCGCGCACGCGCACGCGTACCGGATCGCCGCGGAGAAATAAAAGGAACACCAGATTAAAAGAACAAGGAACACGCTTTATTCTAATGACTGTGAACAAACAACGCAGCGAATAGACAGAACAGAGCTCAGCACGTCCGAACGAGTCGACGGCTCGTCTCCAAATCTGATATGTCGTCCGTTTGACAAACGACAACGCGTCGTCAGGGAAACATCTGACAGCTGGACCGGCTCGCTGGTACATCGAACGACGCGGGCGAAGACACGGGCGTAACA
>NW_012027790.1:2608-3606 GCF_000956235.1 Wasmannia auropunctata
TTGTATTACCTCAAACTCATTGTTGAAGTCTCTCAAGCCAGCGCGCTAGTTGTCCTTCCAATTCCCTAAAGGACATTAACCACTTCAACGAAGCGTGATCCATTCGGATTAAAAACTTTCTTCCGCAAAGATAATGACGAAAAGACTTAATGGAATCAACAATTGCTAAGAGCTCACGTCGAGTAACGCAGTAATTCCTTTCCGTTTTACTTAATACGCGGCTAAAATACGCAATGACTTTCTCTTTTCCTTCCTGCCTCTGTGAGAACCGCGCCAATACCGTTATTCGATGCATCTGTAACAAAAATAAAATTATCATTTTCCTTCGAAAAAGAAAGCACTGGGGATGAAATGAGTACCCGCTTTAAATCATCAAACGCCTTTTGATGTTCTTTCCCCCAAACGAATTTAATTTGACTCTCTGTTAATGTATACAATGATTTTGCTAGAGAAGAAAATCCTTTAATATATCTCCGATAATAAGAACAAAATCCGAGAAAACTTCTTAATTGTTTTTTACTATGAGGTATTGGCCAGTCTCTCAAAATGTTACGCCCGGGGCGGTAAAACTCGCGTTCGCGCACTCGAACGTGTGTTACCCGCGTTTCCGCACTCGCGCACGCGCACGCGTACCGGATCGCCGCGGAGAAATAAAAGGAACACCAGATTAAAAGAACAAGGAACACGCTTTATTCTAATGACTGTGAACAAACAACGCAGCGAATAGACAGAACAGAGCTCAGCACGTCCGAGTCGACGGCTCGTCTCCAAATCTAATATGTCATCCGTTTGACAGATGACAACGCGTCGTCAGGGAAACATCTGACAGCTGGACCGGCTCGCTGGTACACTGCAGTGTTACGCCCGTGTCTTTGCCCGCGTCGTTCGATGTACCAGCGAGCCGGTCCAGCTGTCAGATGTTTCCCTGACGACGCGTTGACGTCTGTCAAACTAGCGACACATTAGACTTGGAGACGAGCCGTTGACCCGTTCGGACG
>NW_012027791.1:0-990 GCF_000956235.1 Wasmannia auropunctata
ATAGAATATTCTTGTTACTGTTGTTCTCTATTTACATTAAATAGCACACTTAAGGCTGAAAAACTTAATCCACGTTTCATTTTAAAGAGAAATATGAGTAATCTATTTTCTTCATTAATTTTTTTTTTATTGTCATATCGATCATTCATAATAAAAATTTTTAATAATTTTTAATAGAAAAAAATTGCTTAATGTCACTCCTGCTAGATCAAGCATTTCTCTATTAGTTTTTATACTTTGTGCTCGGCGCTCCCTTGCTCCTGCCATTTATCAACGCATGCCCCTCTAGAAGGCTCTCCCCTATTCCTTGGCAAACAACGAGCAATAGCACCTTATAAGGTAATAATTGTCGGAGCCTTGTAGCAGGGCATGGGTTGTCATCTCTTGCTTTTTGCAAAACATGTTTTGCTCGAGCGCGCCGTTTCACGCGGCTCGAGAGTAGGTAGCCCGCGATTGGGCGCTGGTGACGGCGGCGGGCGCTGAGCGCGACCGTTGCCGCCGCGCTTGGGTTTGGCATCACGCGCGTATGCCGTGATTATGACTCATCTCGAACATACAATTTTTGCATAATTTTTGTACATTATTCTGTCTATTCATTATTATTTTACCGCTACCGCCACCCCGCTCCTTCGCGTACAGCTACCGCCGCTACTCCTCCGCATTATTTTACCGCTGCCGCTGCTCTTTCGCGTACCGTCGTCGCCGCCGCTCTTTCGCGTATCGTCGCCGCGGCTGTTTCTCCGCATGCTGCCGCCGCCGCCGCTATTCCATCGCATGCCGCTAGCCCGCTATTGCCGCCGCCGCTGCTTCTCTGCGTGATTCTACCGCTGCTGCTCCGCATGCCGCCAACATCGATGCTTCTCAACGTAAGTTATATAATATATAATACTTTTATGTATAATTTTTAAATTCTTATTGCATATACTTTTAAGTACTTAATATTATAATATAATATTTGTTCCGTAGGATGGAGATCAAGAGGCAGGAGAA
>NW_012027791.1:3274-4225 GCF_000956235.1 Wasmannia auropunctata
TCGGATCCAGATGTTTCGGCTTCAATTAGGCCATATTCATTGGATCAATATACAAATTCTAGTCAATTAATAAAACATAGAGACTTATAATTACATTAAATTCGCAACAGTAGAGATTTAAGACTATTAGGCATGTTTCGCTGTTATAAAAAATCATTATCGGATGTCAATTTATTTGACATATTTGAGTTGAATATCCGATGTCTGTCTTATAACGATGTGATAATCTCTTGTGGAATTCTCGGGATTGTGCGGTATATTAACATCTTGTATTTGTCAATGTCGTCCAAATAAGTCATGTAGAAGAGAGCGAGATTCTAGTCATTAAATTCGTCAAATGTTAGAAAGAATAACTCATATGATAGTCATAGGTCATTTCCGATCGGAAATGATTTACATTAAAAAACAAAAAAACGGCTTAAACAAACAAAGTGATGCCGAATCCCTCTCTGAATCCTATCATCCAATAATTAATTCCTCGTTTTCCACTCATTAGAAATTGGTTCTTCTCCCACCTTTCTCTATCCCTTCTCCTTCACTTTGTACTTTAAACTCTTCTCCCCCTACATATGTCCTTTTTCCTCGTTGGAGAGTGTCATTGTGTCTCTGACTTTCAAACTAGGCAGGCAATGACGTTATACGGACCATCTGTTCACAACGACAGCACAGGTAATAGAATTTACTGTCTCACATATTTTAGTGTCAAAAATAACTATTCGATCGGATATTCAATTTTTGTTCTTTAAAAGCAAATTTATACAACCTATGACTATCATATGAGTTATTCTTTCTAACATTTGACGAATTTAATGACTAGAATCTCGCTCTCTTCTACATGACTTATTTGGACGACATTGACAAATACAAGATGTTAATATACCGCACAATCCCGAGAATTCCACAAGAGATTATCACGTCGTTATAAGACAGACATCGGATATTCAACTCAAA
>NW_012027792.1:0-436 GCF_000956235.1 Wasmannia auropunctata
TTTTATTTGGATAACACATGAAAATCAATTCGTAAAGTCCTTGTGTTCCGGCATAACTTTTCCCATCAATGATTATATTATCGTTTTTATCCCAAGTAATACGTTTGTTACCGAGCTTCGTTCCCTCATTGCTAAAATAAACTCCGTAAACGTCGTCTATGTTGACCACTTTTTTACCGCTTAGGACCGCCCCCAGATATTTTTGTCCCAAAGGACCATAGTGCATTTGTAGCTTTTCTTGTCCCTCGGATGTTTGCAATTGGTTTCGAACGGATGTTACGAGCGGCTCATTGGCGATTTCTTCAACGGAGGGGACGTACGATTCATCGTGTGATGGTAATATTTCAGACATTTCATTCAAAGTAGACGGCACAGTTTTTGAACGTTTCAGCATTGATTTAACCGGAGTGGAAGCCAGTATAGAATTGTCTAACGA
>NW_012027792.1:8018-8804 GCF_000956235.1 Wasmannia auropunctata
TGACGGTTCAATAGATCAGCGGTATCGGTTTGATAGAACATCGGTATCGGTTTGATAGAACAGGGGTATCAGTTCGATTGGTTGTATGATGATGGTTTCATATTACGCGTCTTCGTGACTTTGCCATGGCATTGAGATGCGGCGAATGCTGACACTATCATTTTTTATCTTGACCCATATAATATATCCAACTAATGAAGGTCGCGGAAGAATATGATTTTCTATGTAGTTAAACTAATAGCTGTTTGATAGAACAGACAGGTAGTTTGACAGGCTGTTCGATTGGACAGACAGGCAGTTCGACAGGCGGTTCGACAGATCAGCTGTATCAGTTCAACAGACAGCTTGACAGGCGGTTCAATTGACCAGATCAGCTGTATCGGATCGGTGGTACCGGATCGATTAGCGGTTCCGTAAAAGCGTTTGTGTATTTGAGACTGTTTCAATTTCACTTATATTCTTTATAGCCGCTATCATTTCGGAGGAGCGTGTGTGTGATATAATGTATATATATCAATATCATCCTCACTGCATTATCAGGTAGGAGAGATAATTATTTCTATGGCTTGCATTTTTTACTCGCGGGTTCCCGTGGACCCTTGAGTCAGTCGATGTTGAGTCGTTGACAACTCGATTTCTCGCTGCCAGTTTATTATGCAGTCTATTAAGTGTATTAATTGTGAGAAAGACTATGCGCCTAGCACATGCGAGGTTTGTTCGCGTCGTTATTGGTTGCGGGCAGCTAGACGCCTCATGGCGTCGAAGTATGAGGACGAATTTTTGCGG
>NW_012027793.1:0-708 GCF_000956235.1 Wasmannia auropunctata
CAATTGATGCATATAGGAGGGAGCTGAAAACGCGGGCAATTATCTGCATTGTCGTGCTTCAACTCTCCGCAACAAATGCATTTAGCTTTTCCTTTACAAGCATTGCCTTTATAACCAAATCGGAAGCAATTGTAACAGATGAGCACCTTTGGAATATAAGGAGCCACCCGAAGTCGGATTTTAAATAGCGCTACCGAGCTGAGAAGTGATTGACCTTCTCGCGAGTTAGAATTTTATCCGTAAGCAGATTGAACAAAAAAGTTAACATAGATGGCGTCACCTAGTACATTCCTTCGCGCACTGTACTCCTTCGAAACGAAGGAGTACAGTGCGCGAAGGAATGTACTAGGTGACGCCATCTATGTTAACTTTTTTGTTCAATCTGCTTACGGATAAAATTCTAACTCGCGATTCGATAGAGGATTCGCCGTTCGCGACTGGTAAAGTACGGACGTGTCTGCTTAGCTCGAGTGATAGTCGTAGTTTCCGGTGAAATTATTGCATCAGCGTAAAGCCAGTCGGTCGTTAATCGAGACAGTGACTTTTGCGCGTACCTCGTGTATATCTAAAAGTGAGTTTCAAGAAACCTTGCAGCATGGTAGAGGCCCCGGCCTCTGCCATGCCCAGCGGCGAGGACAATATTCCGCTGGAATTCCCCAACCGCGTAACAGTGACTTTAAACGGACGACTGCGATCGTGTTACTTCGG
>NW_012027793.1:2956-4309 GCF_000956235.1 Wasmannia auropunctata
TAAGCGATCCCTTCAAGCGTATTTCTGATAGGTCCGCTCTTATAATGAATTTCCATACCTTTCACAACGCGCCTCATCTCTTGGAGAGACGGCCTTCCTCACGCATGGGGCCTCCCTGGCGAGGCATGTAGCTCCTAGGCAGCAAAACCGTTATTCTCTCCTAGCCAACAACAGCGAAGCTCTCGTGGAAAGCCGTGACTGCACATACGCGGCCGTCGCGCGCAACCCTACTCTCAGCCAGCGCTCCCCCGAAACAAATAAACACGTACCCTATTATAATAACGCAAATATCGACCCATCCAGTCAACATTCGGGATTCTCCCTCGGCAGAAGAAACCTAGCCAAGGATCGTAATAGAATCGGCCTGGCCATCCCCGGGACGCGCCTTCAAGAGATGAGAGAGACACAATTCATACCTACTCGCTCCTAATGGTAGATTAGAAAGTCATAATTATTCCTCACGCCAACCAACCAATCGGGAGTACCCTCTACATCCCCCATCCCCATTCCTTTCTTCCTGTCATCCTCCCCCATTATCCAGCCCTCCCCTCTCCCAAGACCCTCTTTTCCGATCCCCCTCGCCCTGTTGATCCCCTCCCCCCCCAGATTTTGATTCTACCCTCCAAGGCAATTTCTACCCCGACGCTCGCCCTGAGAACTCTGATGAGGTTAGGTTCCTCAGCATACTTACGTCTCTTATTAATCAGCTTACAGGTAATATCCCAGAATCACTCAAAAACTGCGAATCAAGTACTGGAATTGCAGAGGAGCCCTTAGCAAGAAGCCTGAGATTGAAAAATTGGCAGAAGATCTGGATATATTAGTGCTCGCCGAGACATGCTTGCATAATCACCATGATTTCCGTGTACGCGGATTCAACGTTGTGCGGTTAGACTGCGACGACTTGGGTAAGAGGGATGTGGCGGCCCTTATCCGTGACACAATTAAATATTCTACTATTAATATTGATCAGACCCTCGATCCATCGTTTGAAGTTGTGGCGATTCAAATAACAGCGCGTAACAGCCTTTTACATATTTTAGGAGTATATAGACATCCTAACACGCCAGCTCATCCCGCTTCCTTTAAAACTCTATTTTCGTACATTTCGGCTGGCAAACATACGCTTATCCTTGGAGACTTCAACGCTCACCACTCCTTGTGGGAGGCCCCTCGTAATAATCCGGCAGGGCACTTAATTGTGGAGGAGATTACGGCAAACGACGGTGTTCTCCTTAACCTCCCCCCTCCCTACATTCTTTTCTCCTCCCCCAAAAAAACCCTCGCTCCTGGACCTTGCTATAGCCTCAGCCGGCCTTGCGCCGATAATGAACTGTTCCTTATCGAACGACT
>NW_012027794.1:0-760 GCF_000956235.1 Wasmannia auropunctata
GAAAAAATAATTAAACAATTTATATTTTATTATGCTACTAAAAACTTCTTAAAGACATACCTCTGTCAAAGCAGGATGCCAAATAAGTGATAATTCTCGTATGTATGCTCATAAATATATGTGTATTTATGTATAAGCTCATATACATGCACACATATATATACAATATATGCAGCCTCTTTGTCAAAATTATGCTGAAATAAAATATTCATAAAGTTCAATATTATAAACAATCCATACACAGAACATAATAAGATAAAAATCGAGCAAGTACAAGTACACTAACGTAAACTATAGATTTATAATACTTTAGTGTATGTTGATACGTGATCATTATTATTTATTTCGTAAACAATAATAAAATTCGATTACATTAATTAATTATTGCGCAGATGTATCTGTTTTTTTTCTGCACCGCATGGATTTTGTACACGCTACTGATGATTATCGATGTCGTGCGCAGCTTTTTTTATTGTGAGAAAAGCTGTGTGAAGCTGCGCAACGACACCGACAATCATTCGGGCTGCGTTCTGTTTCACGCATGACACGCATGATATATACTTGTCCTTTATCCTTGTTTAACATTTGGTGAACAAGGATAAATAATATGATACATTATGCGCATCATGGGTGAAACGAAATACAGCCCCGGTAGCGTATACAGAATATTGTCTCTGGATTTTCTGTCTAGGTCATTTAGTTATAATTTTCACTACGTACAACACAATATTTGCAATCGTATAATCAGGAAGATTAAAAG
>NW_012027794.1:3227-3716 GCF_000956235.1 Wasmannia auropunctata
TTGTAACGATGCAAGGCCGAAATAGGCATTGTCATCGCGCTACCCGGCCACGGCCGGATGCCTGGCACAAACAACAGCCAGATGCCGCCCCGCCAAATACCTGCGGGGCGATGACAGGCGCAGTGCGCCCGCACTTACGTTACGTAAACAACCGGCTACCAGATAGCGCGAGGGTGCGCAGCGAACGGTCCCCGGATACACGCGCACCCTTGCCACCCGGTACGCGCAGGCGCCCCGGTCGCCGCGGCGGAGTGGGGGGAGCAAATAGACACCACGCGCTACCGACACCGGGAATATAAAAGGCCAGGGACGAGAAGGCAAGGGACCTTCTTTCCGCCCAGCCCAGCGAGCGAACCGCTTCGTCCGCCTGAGCTCCGCCACTTATCCGAAGGATTCAGAGGTCGTGTTTGCGCTGCAAACCCTCTCTCGTGCCATCACGGGCCTTCGATAAGACCCCATCCTACAAACGAACCGCTCGGCAACATCGGG
>NW_012027794.1:11213-11797 GCF_000956235.1 Wasmannia auropunctata
GCCGAGCACGTGGCTGCGCGCAAGGATTTGCGGCAGCCGTCAGGGATGCGGCGAGGAAGGCTGGCGCAGGGATTGAGACCCGCGATGGGCAACGGCCGGTGATTTTCCCAGGGACAGGGGCCATCGCCGAGAGCTGCCGGGACGAGCTGGCCAGATCGTGCCGGATTGAAGGGCGAAGGACGCACCCACAGGACGCCAAGCCGCCACATCCCGGAAGTCAGGCGGTCTCGCGAGGATGCGAGGCGCCCGTGGAAAAGTTCGCCAGTTACGCCCGTGCCACGGCCGGAACCCCGCGGCGCGCCGCGATTGGTCGCGACCGCACGCGCCGCTGTGTCGCGCATCTCCGGGTTGGAGGAGCAGCTATCGATCGCGTATCGAACGCGATCTACGTCGCTTTTACGTGCGGACTGCGGTAGCGTGTAGACAAGTGAGCGAGCAAGCGAGAGAGCGAGGCCGTCGGCTCAAGAGATCGCCTAGGAAGACGCCGAGGAGGAAGATTGTGACGGTGAGGTGACCCTTTGTTTCGAGTTTTGTAAAGCCACGGGTAAGCCGAGGATCGCGTTCGCACTCTGCGGTCGGATACG
>NW_012027795.1:0-482 GCF_000956235.1 Wasmannia auropunctata
AATAAATGATAAAATGTTTGGAGAGTTAAATATTGTAAAGTCGATTTTATAAAGTATTGACTGTCTAGTCAATACAAAACAGCGGCTGCGAACAACATACTAGCAGTATGGTAGAGATATTTTGTAAGTTGGGCTGTTTTTGTAAGAGTCGCACGCTGAGAGTCGACAGATTTTCCCCACATCAAGAACTAAAAAATTTTTTTTCTCGAAAACGAGGCAAAACACGTTCTTGGGGTTTTTTCCTAAGATGTAGGAAAACTGAAAGTATATAAAAAATATTTTTTCAGATTTTTCGACTCTCTCCCCGATTGTTAAAAAAATTGTTGAAAAGTTTATTGTTAAATAAACAATGGAAAACAAAACATTTTTGGAATCTTCATTTTTTTCTCGTAAACTAGAACATTTTTCGCGTATTTTGAAAAAAAAGTAGTCAGCTAGCATTATTATTAACAGAGCTATGAATTTTAGAAAAATAAAGCAGA
>NW_012027795.1:1099-2439 GCF_000956235.1 Wasmannia auropunctata
AATACCTTGACAAGCGAAGCGTTTAAAACCAGGTACAGAAAGCTTATTGGAAACCTGTTGTACATAAGTCAGCATACTAGGCCCGACATCACATACGCCGTCAACTATCTAAGCAGATTTCAAAACAATCCTAGTGAGGAACACTATGCAGGAATAAAAAGAATTATAAGATACCTCGCCGGAACTATCAACTATGGACTACTATTTGCAAAATACGAAGACGAAGACCTATGTGGATACGCTGATGCATCATGGGGAGAAGACATAGAGGACAGAAAGAGCACCACAGGCTACTGCTTCATGGTATGCGGAAAAATTGTACAATGGCGAAGCTGCAAGCAAACTATAGTTGCGTTGTCATCATGCGAAGCGGAATATATATCCCTATGTGAAGCCATCAGAGAAGGACGATATATCCAAGCCTTATGCAAATTCTTTGGACTAGACGTCAAGGGTTACAACATGTTCGAGGACAATCAATCTGCTATTGCTGTAGCATCAAACACTGAAACCAAAAGAGGAAAATCAATAGACATAAAGTATCACTCAGTAAAAGAAGCAGTCAAGAAGGAAGAAATAAGGCTGAAGTACATCAAGAGTCAGGAGAACATAGCCGACATACTGACGAAACCGCTGAATACAACAGCATTCACTAATATCAGAAGGAAGATCGGAGTTGTCAACCTACTCGAAATCAAAATTTGAGGGGGAGTGTGAGAGTATGCAAATTTCTCACTGTCTTTTCTTTTCTTTTCTTTTCCTCAGTTATTCTATTCCTTAATTCTAATACTTATATTTTATACGTTTCTATTCTCTGTATCGCGCATGCGTTCCGGTCACCGTGCATTCACAGCACATTATATTATTTCCTTGTACCACGCATAGATGGCGTTTACTTTACTTTTGCTTTCCGTTCTTTGTTAGTCAGTCAGTACGTTGAAACTGGTCGCCTTGTACGTTATACGTTATACGCAGTGTATAGTGAAAATAAGACATTAAAAGTATTTATCCGAAAGCTACTAGAGAGTAGATATTATTGTTCCCGATCCCGGCGATTCCACTAACAATTATAATTATATTGTTACGCCCGCGCCGTTGCGAATTGAGCGAGCTGGTCGAGCTGCCGGCGAGAGTTACTTGTTTCCTGGACAACGAGATTCTTGGTTGTCAACAGACGCCATTAGATTTGGAGACGAGCCGTCGACCCGTTCGGACGTGCTCTAACCCCTTTCTGTATTTCGCTACGTTCTCTTGCATTAAAGAGTTTATCACTTTCTAAAGTTGGTGTTCCATTTATTTCTCCGCGGCGATCCGGTACGCGTGCGCGTGCGCGAGTGCGG
>NW_012027795.1:8352-14179 GCF_000956235.1 Wasmannia auropunctata
CCTCGCGTGGTACTCGCGGGACGCACGGGACGGAGCGCGCAAAGAGCCCCGGGGAACGCGTATTCCGGTGCCTATCCTTGGCGGACTTACGCCACGCCAGGATGCCTGTACGAATTACAGACGATCGCGGGTGAGATAAGTGACACGGGTGTGTGTCGGATAGCGGACCGGGATGACGAGAATCGAACGAATCTCCTTTAGTAATCGCGCAAGACTTCGTAGTGAAGCCGCGGTACGCCTTGCGGGATCACTCCGCGGCGATCAAATAGTCCCCTCGAGCACGAGGCCGAGGATCTGCAATCGCTTCGCGTTGGCGTTTTACAATGAGCGACTATCGTTCGATTCTGTCTCCCCGTCGGAAATTATAAGTCAAAATATTTGCCCGAGACAATCCGGACGTCCGATATACGGCGGGCGCGATGACGGCGATCGGCGCGCGAGCGCACGCGGTTCACGCGCTCGCGGCGTGCATGGGCACGTGGCCCGAGATCTACGGCGAACCTCGTTTTTCGCGACACGAGAAAGTTAACGCTCTCAACACAGAATTTAATTCACGATACGCGGGAACTCTAATGAATCCGACACACACAGAACGGCAAAACGAACGCTCTCGCGACTTACAATTACACGATACAAACACGCGGTGACTCGGCCGGGCGAGGGCGAACGCAAAGGCGACAATCCTAATGACTCGAAATTAGTGCACTCGAGCGGGCGGTGCAATCTCTAATTCGCGGAACAAGTAATATTCGCAACTCTATTTTACACGGCACTCACGGCCGCTACGCTGAAGAAATCTTTACTCTAGCACGGCCCTCTCGTTTCGCGAAACTTGGCGACTTTACAAAAGTAGCGACGTTCGTCTCACCGTAGGCTCTTCAACTCTTAACTCTCGTAGACTTTCGATACTCAATCTCGGCAGTGGATCCTGCGTCCCTTACAATAATCACGTCAGGTGGTGATGACGATCACGATGACGGCACGAGTGCCGGTCCTTCGCAGCGCCGGGAGCACGTTGATAGCGGGGCCATCTGCCGGTTTCCGCTATCTCTTCCTGTCACGTGAGTCCCTCTTTCGCGACCTCCTGCGCCGCAGAAAGGTAGCATTCGTCGCGGGCCCCGTGATAACGGGCGCGCAATTTCAAAGTGAACTGGCCGGGAGGGCTTCTGGCCCTCGATACGTGGAGCGAGCCCTGGTGTCAGCTCTCCTGCGCCCTTGTACTACCGGGCCTCCTGGCAGGGCCGTCGGCTAGCTCCAAAAACTCTAAAAGAGAACAGCTGTAAGAGAGCTCCGTGATGGAAGAAAAAGAAAAAGTAGTTACGTGACCTGTGCTCCCGTCTTGCGCTGAGTGTATGTCTCGGTAGCCTCTCGTCCTGGGAGTCCTCGCTGCTTGGAGCCGGTGAGACGACGCCTCAACACAGTCTTTTCCGAACAGTCGCTATCCCTTGCTTATTTCGGTCGGTGCAAGGCCTAACGGCTTAATCCTGCTACAAAAGGTTAGTCGCGGAACATGGCAAAATCGTAGATGCGCTCGCCCTCGAAAGTCGAAGGACGCAGGATCCACTTAGCCTTTGCGGTCGGGCTACTGAGCCCTTGTGACGGACGTGGTCGAAAAACGTCACGTCATAATACACACACATAATATGCATACGTATGTACATATATACACATATATTTAAAAAAAATCATTTTCTTAATATAGCGAAGGAAAAAAACTACTTTGGAACAACGGCAAATAATCAGGGTTTGACAAGATGGGTCCAACCCAATAAAACCCAGTGGGTTTTATTGGGTTGGGCCCACTTTAAAAAACCCACCACCCACCTGGGTTTTATAGAGTTTTATTATTTTATAGTATAAAAATTAAAAACTCATAAAAAATGAAAAAAACCCAGTAAAATTTAATAATAATATAAATGAAATATTTAATATAATAAGTAATATAAATCAATACAATTTGATGTTATAAAATAAGACGTATATATTAAAAAATGACAAAGAAATAGGTTACGTAATGAAATTGAGTTAATGTACATAGTTTATATTTTAGTTCCAATCAATGTTTACATTCTCATTAGAGCGTAAAAAACGATAAACTTTTACAAGCTTTGTGGCTTTTTCTATTCCAAGTCGATTTCGCAGTTTCGACCAGACAAGTCCAAAAGTTGAAAAAAATCGCTCAATGGATGCTGAAGACGCAGGACAAAATAATAAATTTGAAAAGAAATCGCAGAATCCTTTTGGTAATTTAATGGATTTTTCGGTTTTTATCCCCATGATTTTCCACCATTTCGAGGAAGAAAATCCTTTAATGACATTTTCTTGTAACATCGTTTTCGGGAAAAATTCATCATCTTTAATTTTGAAAGCCATTACGCCTGGAAAATATTCAGGATAATTATTAGATATCCATTCCTCGGCGATATCTTCTTGTTCGGTACTCAGATATTGCCTATTATATTTCGGATCCATCATGTGCGCTAATAGGTGAACCGGTATGATCGCTTGATTGAACCGTTTTTGAAAAAAGCTTTTATATGATTCTAAAATTTCATCGTTTATTAAATTAGACCATACTTCGACTGCCTCCGATATAGATGTCAATTCACGCTGCAGTACGTTTAATGCTGAAGCAACTATTGATAGTTGTTTTTCTAAATATACCGCTTCGTTATAAATTCCTATGTTATTTAAAATGTTTGCAATTGAATCATCAAACTGATCAGCTTGCTCTAGAGCAATTTCTCTATATTTATGATAATTTACGACGAAAGTCCTGACGCATTCTGGATGCGAATTCCATCTTGTTTCGTTAGGAATTTGTGGCATTAAACCATCTTTTTCTTTGAGCCATCCATGTGCTTGGTGTACATTTCGAAAATATTTTTGAATTTTTATAATTTGTTTTAATATGGTCTCAGGCGTTACATCTTTTTCTACAAATTTAAAAGATGCGCTGAGCATCCGTACGCAATTAATTTTGGTTGTTTTTCTTTCAAAATTTGCCACATTTTAATCATTTTATTTTCATTATCCGTGACCACGGCGAAAATTTTTGCGTTAAACTTCTTTTCGCATTCTTTTATAGTAGCTTCTACAATCTCAACGCATTTTTTTGCAGTTCTTTTTTGCGATCCAGAATCGTAAGCATCAAACAAAAAACTTTCAGTGCCCGTATGCAAACTTATTACCTGGATGGGATCGTTACGAACATTCGACCAACCATCTATCGTGAGAATTAAACTTTTCGATTGTAATTTTTCTTTAAGATTGATTTCGTTTTTTTCATACGTAATGTCCAAAAGTTGTCCTCCGATCATTTTTGATGAAGGAGGTTTATAACCTGGTCGTAAATTTTGAATTATTTTTTCAAAACTTTTTAGTTGCGCAGCATTGAAAGGAAGATTTGCGGCGTAAAAAAATTCTGCAATACTCTGATCGATTTGTGCTTGTTGACTACTTGTAGTTTTAACAACAAAATCAGTAATAGTATTCTGAAATTTTTTTTTTTTTAATTTGAGGTGAATCATGCATATTTATTTCCTCTTGGTTTTCTTCTAAATAAATAAACATGTATTTATTAAAATCTTTTTTACATAAAAATATTTTGTAAAATTATGTAATTTTAACTAATTGAATTTTTTTAAACAATATAAGAAATGATATTTTATTTTACATTTTTAGCAGGGCAGAAACAGGCCTTTATGTAATACCTTTCTTTCGAGTTTAAACTAAAAGTTTTTGGTAAAAATTTAAAAAGTTCTCGTAATGCGTAATTGTTATCAACAAGATATTTGAACATTTTTCAAACAAAATTATAGCGATAATAATTTCTAAATAATCTTACCAATTTCTCCTGTCATTTGTGCTTGGGATTTTTCCGATAATGCCGAAACTTCATCAATTTTAGCATTTTCTTGAGAATTTCGAGCTTTACATTTTTGTAAATGAGCTCGTATTCTTTCAATTTTGCAACTAATTTGCTCATTGCAATACTTGCATTTACATTTTGAATCGCCGTCTATTTTTAAAACTTCGGACCATTCACTGGCACTTTTTCTACCACATCCTTTTGACATAATGGCACGCAGAATTTAAATAAGCAACTTTGTACAAAAGGTGCGACTAAATATATTTTATAAATATTTAACTTCAAGATTTTTTAACTTAAAAACGACAGTGTCTATTGCTGCAGTGTTGGACTGAAACTGAGATCTGAGATGCATCGCTTCAGCATCTCGAGAAAAACAAACGAATTTGTTCATCATTTGTTTTAGCCGGTTAGCGCCGGTCGCGAATCTGTGAGACCCGATTGCAGAATGTTTACAACAATAGAAAGTCGAAATTTTCGACATACAAGCGTCGAAGACTGATTTGGCATAGAAATATAGATATAAATTATAAATATGCTCCTTATAAATATATAAGTCTTATATTAATTAATAAATTAAATAAAATAAATTAGATTAAAATTTATTTATAATAGAATTATCAATAGCGAATTTTGTTAACCCTTAGTGGACTATAAAAAATAAAAACTTATAAAACCCAAAAAAACCCAATTTAACCCAATTTAACCCAATAAAACCCAAAAAATCCCACTGGGCTGGGTTTAAAAAAAAAATCCGGGTTTTTTCAAACCCTGCAAATAATGATTCAATTCATGGAAGAACATTCCGATTTATCACAAAATCGGATAAAAGGTCTTGAAGCACGAAAAAAAAACAGCAGATTTATGGGAGCAGTTAGCAAATGAATTAAATAGTTGTGGCTATGGAGCCGCAAAGTCTACAGAAAAATGGATTAAGGTATAAGATATAATAATCTAAATATTATAATCGAAACTTAAGTAAACGAATTATATACAGGGTAGACCATTTTAATCCATCCAGTCGAATATCTCGAAAATTAAGCCCGGGAGAGAAAAATTTTTCAGACAAAAGTTGTTTGGTTTCGAAGGGACCATAAGATGGTACCATTGGTTTGACCTTGAAGAATTATTTGAAAGTCACATAAAAGTCAAATCAATTTTTTTAAACGGCATACCGTATTTTTTATTACATGTTCTTGTAGCTGACCTCAAGAGCTTTTCAAAACACTATAATCAAATGTTTCTTCATTGAATACTTTTTGAGTTATAAAGCTCCAAAATTGCAACTTTGGAGCTTTATAATTCGAAAAGTATTCAATGAAGAAACATTTGATTATAGTGTTTTGGAAAGCTCTTGAGGTTACCTACAAGAATATGTAATAAAAAATAGGGGGTGCCATTTAAAAAAATTGAGATGACTTTCATGTGACTTTCAAATAATTCTTCAAGGTCAAACCAATGGTACCATCTTATGGTCCCTTCGAAACCAAACAACTTTTGTCTGAAAAATTTTTCTCTCCCGGGCTTGATTTTCGAGATATTCGACTGGATGAATTAAAATGGTCCACCCTGTATATACATTATATATAGGTATATATATAATGTACAATTACAAAATACATATTTACTTTTAGGTTATTACAATTATTGAAAATTATGTTCTTGCATACAAACATATATTTTAAAAATGGTAAAAATATATTTATCATTTTTTTTTTCATAACTACAAAGAACTTGATTCCAATAATGATAAGAATTACTGTCAGTCGAATTTAATAAAAATTCCGATTTTAATATTGATAATTCATTTGAAACAATGATAGCACTGAAGATAATAGCAGTGGAGATATTCAAGAAAATTATCAAATGGTTCATGACGAATTTAATAAAAATTCCGATTTTAATATTGATAATTCATTTGATACAATGATAGCACTGAAGATAATAGCAGTGGAG
>NW_012027796.1:0-532 GCF_000956235.1 Wasmannia auropunctata
TCTATGTTAGAAAGCGAAAAGACATGATTAATTTTTGCATGGTGAGGTGACAATTTTAATATGATATAAGTTGTAGCATTCTTTTTAACGAATACAACGATGTATGATATAACAAAATTATTTTACAAATTATAAAAGTTATTTTGGTTTAAAATTTTGCGGGCAGGTACTACCTTTTCAATTTCGGCCCTGCGATGTGGCCAACTTCCAAACTTCTCTCTCTCACATTAACGAGAATACTAATGATCAGATAAAAACATTACATGTCAATTGTCAACGAAAAAATCAGAAGTTGGCCACATCGCAGGGCCGAAATTGAAAAGGTAGTTGCTGCCCGTAAAATTTTAAACCAAAGTAACTCTTATAATTTGTAAAATAATTTCGTTATATTATACATCGTTGTATTCGTTAAAAAGAATGCTACAACTTATATTATATTAAAATTGTCACCTCACCAAGCAAAAATTAATCATGTCTTTTCGCTTTCTAACATAGATAATATTTCTAAGTGATCACTCTGCTTACAATAAAA
>NW_012027796.1:8050-8558 GCF_000956235.1 Wasmannia auropunctata
CACAGTATTCAACGGTGAATTCGTAACGGGTGACAAACGTGATAATAAAAGTATTATTACGAGAAACTGTGAACTCTATCTTTGTTCCGATTTACGCGTGTGGTACGATTCGCGCGTTGTTGAGCCTACCTTAGCGTCGCTGGAAGAATTTCAAGAACGTGACAGCGGGTGGGCATTATCGCGTATATTGAACTTGCTAGTTAATATAAATAAGTTTAATCCTTTGCACGCGGGATGTCATATCCAGTTACCGCGAGAAATTATGATGAAGAAAGCGGTCGTGAACGTGCAATCTACGGACAATGCATGTTTCGCGTTGTCAGTGGTGGCCGCTCTATATCCAGCTAAAAATCACTCGGAACGGGAATCATCGTATCCGCATTATAAATCTGTGTTAAATCTCAAGGACATTGAATTTCCGATGACTTTAAGTCAAATAAAAAAGTTTGAGAATCTCAACGCAATCTCCATCAACGTATATACTATCGAGAACAAGGAACAAATATCG
>NW_012027797.1:0-484 GCF_000956235.1 Wasmannia auropunctata
ATCTATTCTAGGGAGAGGATAAGAATCTTTTTTGTCACCGCATTTAATTTCCGATAATCTACACAAAATCGAATGGTGCCATCTTTCTTTTTGACCATGACCACTGGAGAGACCCACGGGCTATTAGACTCCTCGATTACCCCATGGAGTTTCATTTCCTCTAAAATTTTGTCCACCTCTCCCCTCATTCCTAAATGAATACGTCGAGGCACTTATTTAATAGGATGGTTATTATTTAATTTTATTTCATGCTTGACAACATCACAATTTCCAGCGATAATTTCCTTTGAAAATACATCCTCAAAATTTGAAAAAATTCAAAGAAACATTTTTTTTGTGGAGTATCAAGATCTTTTGATTGATGTTTAAACACCTCCTCAAGAAAACGAGGAATTTCCCTAGGAAAATTCCCTATACGAGAACAAATTTTTTTATTTCTATCCTGCTCAACATTTACTTGATTTGAATAATTAAAAACAGAATT
>NW_012027797.1:2920-4132 GCF_000956235.1 Wasmannia auropunctata
GGGTGGGTTATTATGATTATTCATCATAACGCCTTCATTCTCCTTTAATTAAGATAGCATGCTCTTCACTTCAGTAAGCTGTTCTTTGACGTCTTTCAGCTCCAACAATATTTTATTTTGTTTCCGTAAAATTTCATAATCTGCATAAATAAATACAATTTTGAATACAGGTAAGCAGGATGCCTTTCCATGAAGCATGGAAACGCGGAAGACAAGATTATTATAGACTTTATTAGATTAATTTACGCGTTTCCGGCTGAAGACGGTAAATTCGAGTAACAACCGCCTAAAGTCCACTATTCTCTCGAATCATTCGTAAAACTGATTGCAAAAACACGTCCTAAAGTTATATTAAAAGATGTCAGAAGAAAAAACCGATGTCTTTTAGTACATCTTTAAGAAACCTTTTTGCAACTTGTATTACATAGGACCAATGCACACATTTCGACGTAATTAAACGTATAATAAGGACTATCAGTTAAAGTCTCATCTTAGTCTCCAAGAATCAATGTCAAATACAACATAATATATATGTACGTAATGATTGTATATATCCAAGAACTTTGATTCTTATCGTGACTTCTTTTGTATTCGGCTATTTCACTGGTGAAACTTTCTAATTCGGCTGTTTCATTGGTTAAAATTAATGACGTCACGGTAAGAATCACTGATGAGTGTACATATTTCGGTGCTTACTTTACTACGTAAAAGTATGTATGCCTTTAAGGTCGCTGATCATAATTTTTGTTATACGAAGAATCAAAGGACATTTCCTCACAGTGGTGTTCATAATTCATTTCAGACACAGGACTGTGCATGAGACGGCTGATTCGATGGTTAATTTTGTATTGTCACAAATCAAAGCCCTTAAAATAAAGTAGTAGTTATTTTAATAAAAAAACATTGCGAACATCATGAACACACATGAGTAAGCTATGGTTACATCAGGAAAGTTAAAAGTTAAAGTTTTTCATTTATGCTTGTGAGTAATTTGGAGCAGTGGCACAGGAGCCGAAAGATGGGCCATATGAGATTTTGCCCCCCCCCCCCTCTTCTCGCTCTCATTTATTATAAGTTTCAATCATTATTTATTTATTCACTTATGTATCATATATAAATAATTAAAACTTATAATAGATGGGAACAGGGCAAAAAGCTTATATTGATCTCCGGCTTTGGCGCTACTGATTCAGAGTTTTGGAGCTTCAATGG
>NW_012027798.1:0-1087 GCF_000956235.1 Wasmannia auropunctata
TCAGTATACTTTTAAGATACATTTATTGTAATTTCCAAAGTTCTACTTATTTATAATTGGACCTTTTTTACATTGCAGTTGAATAAAAAGCCAGGTATATTAAAGTTTCTGTTGAAAAGGTAGCTTTCAGGTCCATATGTAACAGCTAAATGGCAGATTTCTTCTGTATTGCATAATTGAACATTTAAATAAACATACTATTATATGAACTCAACATTTATTCGAACATTCGCGTAATACGTTGTGCGCAACATAATATTAATTAAAATTTGATTCCATATAAAAGAAAAGTAAGTGATCTGAAATCTACCGTTTCCTTGCTTATATATACAGAAATGACAGTTTGTACTTTTTTACCAAAAAAAACTTTAATGTGCATAACTTTTTACTCATCTATTTTGACTTTAGTAGAAATCACATAACATAACTAAATAAAATAATAAATCACAAAGGCTGAAAAGTACAGAGCTGAACGAAATGAATTTTAATTACGAAAATCTAACCTAAATATGTTTTAATTAATATTAAGTTGCATGCTACGTGTTGAATATTATTCCTATTAGCTTTGTTACGATACGTTATTTATTTTATGAAAGCCCTGCTTATTTATATTTGGATTCTTTTACATCTCATAATATGTAGGTTAAGGACAGATATTAAAGTTTCTGTTCGAAAGGCAGATTTCAGGTCTATAATATATACTTATAACAGCAAAATGGCAGATTTCAGATCATTAATTTTCTATTGCATAATATAAACATTTGAATATTCGTTTGTATAAACTCAATATTTATTCGAACATTTGCGTGATACGTAGTGCGCAACGAAATATTTAATACGAATTAAAATCTTATTGCAAACAATAAAATGTATATGACCTGAAATCTGCCATTTTATTGCTACATATACAGAACTGAAAACTACCTTTTGATCAACAACTTTAATATAACGTTAAACTTTCAATCACCATTATGATTTAGATAAATAAAATCCAAAAATCAATAAGTATAATTCTAAAAAATGTAAGAAATAACAAATAAAAAAATATTAATAAAGATACAGCACAGTACAAACGAATATTGCGTAA
>NW_012027798.1:13317-13812 GCF_000956235.1 Wasmannia auropunctata
TATTTCGTTTGAAGAAAGTAGATTTATAGGATTTATATTTTCTACTTCATTATGAATATTCTCAATTTCATTTCTCGCTGATATTTCTTCACTTGACATTTTTTCAATTTCGTCACAAATATCTCCAAGTTCGTTTCTTGTTGAATTTGACATTTTGATAATTCTATTTAAAATATAATAAATTAATTAAATTATAATAAAAGAAAATTACAGTTGCAAAGCGTTAAAAACTATCAAATATAATTAGAAAATATGATGCTACATTAACACTTATGGTTAGGTTTCAATTATAATTTATTGTTACTAATATATATTTAATTTAATTTTATAATTCATTATAACAAATTAAATAACAATGTAATAGAATAACAACATATTAAAAATTATTGCTATTGTTATTATTATTATCATTTTAATATTAAAATTAAAGAAAAGGAAAAAAGCAGAAGTCTATGTTATCAAGCAGTAAATAGATAGAATAATTACGAATAACGT
>NW_012027799.1:0-2409 GCF_000956235.1 Wasmannia auropunctata
GTGTGCTCTTCCGATCTGGTTTATTATAATAAATAAAAATCTTTCTATTTAAAAATAATATTTTCTTAAAAATATCTTTTTAAATCTTTAAAAAATAGATTTAAAAATAAATAAATGAAATTATTTCCACTTATAAAATGAATAACCTTTATTAAAATATTTCTATATTCAACGCTGCTTTACATAATTACATCTTAAAATAACAGAAAATAATAAATTTTAAAATAATAAATTGTAATTATTTTAATTTAAAGACATCTTTCCTACAATTTTTCTAATGTTCAAAGAAATTTTTAATGGCAATATATTAAAATAAATAATAGTGTATGTAGTAGTTTATTGGTTACAATTTTTACATCTTCTTTACAGTGTGATAATTCAAAATTCAGCTTAACTAAAACGCAATCCTCTCCCGTCGCACACTACCTAACAATTACCATACAAGTACGTCATTGCAAACACTCCAGCTTTAACAATACTTAACCGTTAACGAAATAACAATTAGGAATATCAAATGCCATGCCGCCGATACACCTACTTCTACTCTCTTCGCACGCTACTCTACGATCCCTACAACGCCCGCCCACGCTTGGGCCTACACAATGGGACCGCTTTCGGTATACCTTTTTATTCTTTTTTTTTTTTTCTATTATCAAAAACTCAAAAACTTCTCTTTTCATCTCTCCCCCTCTCACACATACTCTCTCAGTCTCTCTCTAACATTCTCTCCCTTTCAAACCCCCCTTCATCCTCCTACCCCCTCTAGCTCCACCTTCCCCCTCCCCCTCTCTGCCACCCACCGCTAGTTTTCTTTTCTCCTCCACTTCTCTCATCCAGCTTTCTCCCTCACCCTCCTCTCCCAGTATCCTTCTGCAAGCCATCTGCCAACACTCGTTCCCACCCTCCCTCCAACTTCTACATCCCTCCCACACATGCTCCCAAGTCTCCATCTCCCCTCCGCATAATCTGCACATTCTCCTCTCCTCGCTCTCCCAATATTTCCCCTCCCTTACCTTACCCAATCTGAAACGCGTTACCCTCTTCCATCTCCTTTCCCCCCAGCCTTTCTCCAGATAACTCGGTATCCCTTCCCCCTTCATTTCCCCATACTATTTACTAAATTTCCCAGCCATTATCTTGCTTCTCCTTTCCTCTCTTTGACTTTCTCTATCCCTTAGTTCCAACCCTTCAAACTCTATCCCTCCTCCATCTCTTTGTCTCTCCCAGTCTCCTACCTCTATCTCCCTGTAAAATCAAAAAAACTTTGCTCTCTCTTTCTCCCATTTTGATAGCTCCTTCCCTTTTTCGATTCTTTCTTTCATTTCCCTCAAGCAAAGTTGTGCCAATATTCCTCCCCTTCCCTCCTCTAGCCTTCTCTCAAAATTCCATGCTGTCCTTCCTGCTCTCGTCCTTAACATCTCTCTCTGTGTCTCCTCCCTTACCAGATAACCCGGAGTTCTCCCCTCCCCCCCAGCATCCATCTTAAAAATCTTTCCTGCATCTTCTCTATTTTCTCTCTCTCCTTCCACCCCCACACTTTCACCACGTATCCTGCAACTGTCCATACTAAACTGTCGAACAACCATAACCTCCTTTTCCAGTTCCTTTCAAATCTTCTCTTTCCAATTCCCCAAACCTGTCCCATCACCGCCACCGCTCTTGCTACTCTTTCTTTCACATGTGCCTCCTGTCCTCCGTTTCTTTGAACTAAATAACCCAGATATTCCTTTACCTCCTCGAATTTCTTTCCCTTCCATCTCCAACTCATCTTGCTCATCCTTTTTCCTCCCTTCCTAAACCTCAAAACTTTCGTCTTTTCCACATTTAGCACAAGTCCCTTTTTTTCCAAGTACCTCTCCAGTCTCTCTAACATACTCCTCATCGCCCCCTCCACCTCTGCTAGTAGTATCACGTCATCTGCGTATGATAGCGTGTACACTTTACTCTCCCCCAATTTCAGCCCCCCCCCCACTTCACTTTACCCATCTCTTCTTCCAAATCCGCCAAAAGAATGTTGAACAGTAAAGGGCTCAGGGGACATACCTGTCTGACACTCCTCGCCGTCCAAAATCCCTTGCCCACCATTCCTCCCACCCTCACTCTACTCTTCGTCTCTCTCAACACTTCCATTACTCTTTCCACCAAGTCCTCCCTTATTCCTCTTTCCCTCATTGTTTTCACTAGTACTCCTCTGTCCACTGAGTCGAACGGCGCCTTTAAGTCAACAAACGCCGCCACCATTTTTCCCCCTTTCTTCCCAATTTGTCTATTTATCAAAAAGTTTAACACAAATATATTATCGACTGTCCCCATCCCCTTCTTAAATCCCGTCTGATTTGGCGACAACTTTCCTTCCTCTTCCACCTCCTTCCTTAACCTTTCCGTTAATGCCGACGTGTATATTTTATA
>NW_012027799.1:9705-10734 GCF_000956235.1 Wasmannia auropunctata
TATCCCCTGTGTGCCTTGTCGACTCAGTTAAAAAGAAATCCGGTAGAGGTGGGACACCCTGTATACAGCAATAAGGATGGCCACCGATAGAAATCAGTGGAGGCAGGTTGTACACCATCTTACAACCTCGTCAACATAGAAATCACGTTCTTCAGTCATGAAGCGCCGACTAGATCGATCGACTAGAGAATAAAAAAGAATATACATAACAAGATTGTAATTAAGAAATATGTATTTAGAAATTTATTTACGATATTCCTGAAGCGGTCACCCATCCAAGTCATGAACCTTCTGAAACGTGCTTAACCTTGTGATCGTCCGAAAACCAATGCTCCAATGACCTATAAATATAATTAACTGCTAATAAAAGTATACCAATGGTATAAATCTTTTTAACAGATGTCAAAAAGATGGAATATGTATTAGTTAAGATATATTTTGTTTATAAACATAAAGTTTGCATATAAAATATTAACAAATATGAAGTTACAATTTTTACTAAAACTTAATTTTGTATATGCGAAATGGCATTTGAAATAAAGGAAATAAAAATAAATACTTACCATATATATACAATCGAGAAACATTCACATTTTTCTAAAAATCAAAAAGATCGACACTATAAAAAAAAGTAAATATATAAAGTCATTCTTTAGTCATTTGAATTTAATCATAATGTAAAAAATGACGTAAATTCGGTCAAGTTGACGTCAAATTGATATTATTTTGACTTTTCTGTTCTCCCCAGTGAGAAATGATCATCAATTCGATATGATGATTTCGACATCAATTCGACATCGATTCGACGTCGAATTGAAAACCATTTCTCACTGGGTCCTTGGGTCGATTCGATGTCGATTCGACGTCTTTTCGACCAATTATTTCTCACTGGATATATATGCATGATTAACTTTTAATTTTAGACTAATTTTGGGTTTTTGACATTGGTAACTTGGAAAGTATTTCTTGATGTCAAAACAATTTGATCGAAATGGTCTGATTTTCGATGTCAATTTCGATTCGATGAGT
>NW_012027800.1:0-688 GCF_000956235.1 Wasmannia auropunctata
TTGGTACTGGCAGTACCGCCAGTAACCTATCTTAGGCAACTAGATCAGGAGCTACGGGTAGTGATCAAAGACATTTACCACTTGTCGCAGTCCACAACGAACGGATTAATATACTGCGGCAAGAGAGACGAGGGACTAGGATTCCCTATGCTGGAAACTTTGGTGGTGAGTTCCAGTCTCAGGGCAGGACTTAAATTCTCGGAGTCTTCGGATCCGGTGATGCGAGCTCTGGCAGAGGAGACAGGCATGGTGAACCATCTCAAGAGCCTGTCAGACTCGGCCAGGATAAATTGACCCCTAAGCCTGGAGAGGATAAGGCGCTATAAAATAGCGGCCAAGAAGACGGAGCTCGCAGCATGGGCAGCTCTGGTGACGCAAGGAAAGTCGGTTCAGTCTCTCACCGACGATAAGTTTGGAAACGCCTGGCTTTACAAACCAACGCTCCTAAAGCCTGGAAGATTCACAACGGCCCTTAGAATGCGCACCAACACCACCGCAAACAGAGTAGCAATGAATAGAGCTGGCCCGGTGGCGGATGTAAGATGCAGAAAATGCAAGAGCCAGCCAGAAACGCTGGGGCACATACTGGGTCAGTGCACTGTTATGAAGGAACATGCTATCCGCCGCCATAACGAAATCCTGGATGTTGTTATAAACAGGATCGTGAGAAGAGACAAGGAGGCAGCAG
>NW_012027800.1:3016-3413 GCF_000956235.1 Wasmannia auropunctata
TTTTGCGGACCTCACAAAAGTCGCGTGCGCTCACATTCCAAACTCATAATACGAGAATATCGTCAACTGCCGCCAACCAGAAGGGAAGGACGAGGATCCGGTAAACCTGGGCGGCTGATCCAAGGAAATCTACCTTCCCTGTTGAGGGTCAAACAGGGTGGCGACCGCAGTAAGTCTAACATTTACCTAAGACGAGAAGGGTAAGGCTCATTGTCGTTGAACGAACGTACTTAGGTCAGTCTCGTTTGGATAGAATATCTAAAATAAAATTGGCACTTAGAGTCGGCATATCAAGAACCGTGCGGGCGTACGATAAGTGCGCTGACGAAAGGGGTCTTCGGGGAAAAAGGTCCGATGGTCATATCAAGAGAGTATCATATTGTCGATTTCATAGAAA
>NW_012027801.1:0-697 GCF_000956235.1 Wasmannia auropunctata
CTTCTTACATCGTATCGGCAGAGCCCGTAGTAGCGCGTGCTCATTCTGCGATGGGGAGGATGACACGAACTTGCATACCCTAGGTGCCTGCTCAGCTTGGGCTCCTGATAGGGATATTTTGATAAACACTATAGGACCTGAACTCGATCTCAGGTGAGTGATGTTCTCCATATTGGAATCCCCAGTGAAATGGGCGGCGTTCAGCAGCTTCTGTGAAGTAGTAATGCTTAGGAAGGAGGAAGCTGAGAGAGCCAGAAAAGCCCAAGCAGCCGAAGATGCAGCTAGGCTAAATTGGTTGGATGATTTAGGAGAGGCAGATGGGGACGACTAACTGGACTTCAGGTCCTTCCCCCAACTGTAAAATTTCTTGCGGAATTCATTATCTGTAGCGGCTATCCGCAACTCGAATCAGGGAGGAACTTTCTTTTCTTGCCGCAGCCTGTGTACGTCGAGGGAGCTCAGCTCCCACGATCCCCAGAAGTGGCCCCGAAGTAATGCCCACTCTTTAGATCGGGTTAGGACAACTTTCGGAGGTGGATTTTAGTTGGTAGGCGATCGGTAAGGCCAGCAACTTCAGTGAGCCCTCGGGCGAGTTGAGACCGCAAGTCACGACCGGTTGAATCCAACACTCCCCTGTTTTACAGGCGCAGGGGGTCTATGAAGATTTTACCACCTCGTAAATAAAAAAAAAANAAAA
>NW_012027801.1:8067-8616 GCF_000956235.1 Wasmannia auropunctata
CGGGTCATGGGGGGGCGTTGGCCACTGGGCTGGCCGACGCTCATCTTCCCGCCGGCCGGGGCGTGCCGGTCCCAACTGAGGGACGGGTGCGGGATTAAGTCCGGCGGCGGGCGGTCTTTCTCTCCCGAGGGGGGACCGACCGCCGCCGGACGTGGGGGGCGCGGAGCACCTGCGACCTGCGAAGCGCCTCTGCCCCCCAACGTTCAGGGGGGCGGGGCGGAGGGGGCTGGTGTCCCTTCCTCCGCTTGAGACGTTAGTCAAGTAGGAAGGCTGGCCAAGGCCAGCGGGGGGAAGGAGAATAACTTTTTCTCCCCCCCCCCGGGATAGAGCCCTTCAGGCGGGCGCGGGGGCCACCCAGGAAGTCATGCGATAAGCGTTCCCTGAGTGGCCCCGTCCAAACGCGCAGAGGGCGGACACCCGTGGAGTTTTAGCCGGTAAGAGTCCGGCATAACGCCCCCATCCTCCCCGGGATGGGGGGGTACCCATGAAGGGTTTCTCCACGTACAAAAAAAAAAAATAGGTTAAGTTATGTTAGTTAAGGCAAGGATA
>NW_012027802.1:0-1031 GCF_000956235.1 Wasmannia auropunctata
TGTAGATTGATTTCTAATGCTATTCATTACGGCAAAATTATTTCTTTTACATTTGTATAAATTATTTTCAATGTGTTTAATAAAATCAATAATAGTTTTCTCTCTATCCTGTTGTAATAATGGTATACCAAATTTTTCGCCTAATTGCAATAACAATTGTACCTCCTTAGGAATATGAGTGCTACTAAGATTAATAAACCATTTGCTATTTAATTTATCAATAGAGCTATCATATGGAAATCCTTTGGAGAGATATGAATAAATTGAACGTCTTGACTGCTAGAACCAGTATTGTTGCCAGATGTTAAACTTATATTAATCGCGTTATTGAGTTCTTTCTTTGGTGAGGAACAATAATATGAGATTGGAGCAACTTCAGACACAATCCTTCTTTGTTGTTTTAAGATCAACCACTCAATTTTTTTATCAATTCTGAACTTCTCTCTCAACCAAAACTGATAATTATTTTTCTCTTGGCAATCAAAATATCTATGTTCCACCAATGGTGGTAATAAATTAGAAATTTTTCTGTTTAAGTTAAAAATTTGATTTCTGGTGTGATATAACTGATTGTAAGCATCTTTGAGTTCCAATCGCAGAATAACCTTTACATGTTTGCGTCTAAGACTTTCTAAATATTTCTAATATATAATTATTATGAAACAAACTAACGTTCTTATAATAGCGTATAAAATTTAAATGTGTTGGAATTAAATCAAATTTAATACAAGATTGTAGAAACCTAATTCTAATTTTAATAGTTACAACATGATTAAGTAACTTAAGTAACTTCGTACATTCTTTAAGTATTTGATAAGTATTTAAACCGAAATTCAATCTTATAAACGTAAAAAAGGAAAAAATCTGAGGTGTATTATAACGCATCATCCTGCCCGCGTAAATAAATTAAAATAAAAATAAAAATTTAAAGTCAAGGCTCCAAATTATTCCAATATTAATAAAAGAAGTTAAAAAGGGCCAACGAGCCAAAGCTTGGGTGTTATATCGCTCCAATATACAAGATACAAAAA
>NW_012027802.1:7510-8964 GCF_000956235.1 Wasmannia auropunctata
GTGCTCTTCCGATAGACAGCCCCAAACAATATTAAAATAAGGAAGATTTATAACAGAGGCGAGACCTTTTACACCTCGAATTCGTTTCTTATCCCTAGAAGCTGTTATCATATCTTGAACAAATTGTTCGTGTTGTCTGATTTCAATATTTGGAATTATTGGATATTTAACCGTTCTATTAATTACTCGGCCTGGATGGTAACAATATGGACATCCATGAAATCCATTGAATTGGGTACAATTTTGAATTAAAGGGCGTGCCACTGAGTCTACGCAGCAACATAATGCAATTAATTTAGAATTTTTTTGGATTCCCTTATAAATCCAATTGATACCATCACTTGCCAATTTTTTTACATTCTGTACAAAAGAGTTCATAAATAAGTTCATGTTTGGTTCAGATTTACCAAACCAAATACCTCCTAATATTAGATTTCTAAAACGTATTTTTGGGGATATATCATTTAAAATAATTTGTATAGGCCACATAGATACTTTTGAGGAATGAAAAATCGGTGCTCCATCAGTATTAAAGTTAAAAGTCAAATCAAAATTAATATTTTTCTTTTTTAAATTTATATAAATTTCACCATCATGTATATCACTAATTACATTATTATCTCGATTTCCTTGATGTACTAATAAATTATCTTGAATATATTTTCTTTCTAAAAAATGTTTAAACTGGTATTGCAAGTCTAACGTTAAAAAATAATATTGAGATGTTAGCGAAATTTGATTATTGCTACTACAAATGTTACAAATTTTATCAAATTTTGTTATTTCGTGCTTCTGAAACTGACCTAACAGATTTTGGCATTTCTGACAGTAATAGTTATATTGTATGACTTTTGATGGCGGCACGAAATTTTTATTTATTTCATAGTGTGTAATTGGCAATGGTTTTCCTGCTAAAGTTTCAATTAACTTGATAATGTCTTGTAGCACTTGCTTAGACAATGAATGTCGTAATGATAGACCTACCAAGATGGTTGTTAAATCAAAGATACTGCAGATATCTGAATTTGGAAACATGTCTTTTAAGTAATTTGCATAATTATCATGTTCGAATACTGGATTGTTATCAATATCCATTTCATTATCACTATAAAGCATTTCATTTTGTACTGAATTTTCAGTGTCTCTATCGCATTGTTCTGTATTTTCGCTGTCATTATCACTTTCATTCGTATAATTCTCACTAATTATTTCATTATTGACATAATCAGACAATAGTTCACCACTATTCCTATTATGAATGTCATTTTCTTCATTATTTGATGAAATATGTTGTTCCTGATCACTATTGTTTCCATAGTCACTGTTTTGTTGATTTAATTGATAATTAAGTCTGTACTGCTTAATTCGTTTCTGCAATCGCCACTTAGTATTTTTGCCAAGTGCTGAAGAGCAGGCACCAACCCTGTCTCTTATACACATCTCTGAGCGGGCTG
>NW_012027803.1:0-599 GCF_000956235.1 Wasmannia auropunctata
TTAACCATTCGGTCCAGATCAGTAATAAGTCTTAACAGTCGATCTGTATTCGTTACTGTAGAATCCGTACATACTATATATGTACATTACTGGAGAGTTCGGTAACAGTTACTGTAAAATCCGTACTGGTTACTGAAAAAATGATTACTGTAGCAGTATGTAATGGTTACTGTACGAAAGACTAAAAGTTGAGAGTGAGCGAAAATGCAATAATTATTACTGTTTTTCGGCTCTCAGTGCACAAATCATCCAAAAAATTGGACCACTTCGTCAAGTTTGGGCAATGCGATATGAAGCAAAACATCGCGTATTTAAAAAAATTGCAAACGCTTCAAGTAACCGCATAAATATTTGTTATTCATTAGCCATGAAGCATCAATTAATATTCGCCGATAAATTATTGGAAAATTCATTTTTCTTCGATGGCATAACTTTTAAAACATGTACAAAGCATACAGCACTACCGATCGCTGCAGAACTTCAATTACCAATTTTATTTAAAAACGCTAAGCAAGTTGTATATAAGCCTTAACGGCATTAAGTATAAAAAAGGCATCACTATTGCTTTTGAAAATAACGTTGATCCCAGTTTTGGACAA
>NW_012027803.1:8081-8450 GCF_000956235.1 Wasmannia auropunctata
GCCGACAATAATTATTACATGAGCAGTAATACCTCCAGTAATAACCACAGGTGTGTAATATTTGTCATGTGATCCACCAGCAGTAACTACTACACGAAGAGTAATATTTCCAGTAATAACTACACACCTGGCAGTTGGTCTTTTCCGTAAGGGCCCATTCCATTTTTCCGCTCAAAATATGCTCTATTTAATAGAAGAAAATCAAAACAGACGAAACAAATCACGCGGAAATGCGAGAATTTACTAAAGTTTAATTAATTCTGTCTCCCGCGTTTCCGCATTTCCACGCTTACACGCTCGAGCACTGGCCCTAAAAGTACTTAAGTTAATATATCGATGCAAGTAACAGTAAATCAATTGGTACCACTA
>NW_012027804.1:0-411 GCF_000956235.1 Wasmannia auropunctata
TTAAAATAGACATGAAATTGTGGTGTTAGACGGTCGAATTTGTAGTAAAATCGGAAAAAAATTAAAAAATTACCTTTTTTCGGGTCGTACTGCTGACACCTAACCATAACCTGACATAAACATTTCATTAGTGTAAAAGTTCTGTAACTCATATGTACAAAATGCGTGCGTCTAACACCACAGTATACATGAACGAATAATACAAAGTCTTTTGAGCTACGATTGAAAGCGTAGAAAAAAAGAAATCCACTAAACTGTAATTTGTGGTAATTCGTACGCTCGGCTGAGGTAAAGACAGCAAAAATTACGTTTGGCAGTAGTGCCGAATTTTCCAAGAGATGGCACTTCAATAAGTTAGATAAGGACATTCCACGTGTTTGAGTGAGACAGAAGATATTGTAAGAAGTTCAT
>NW_012027804.1:431-984 GCF_000956235.1 Wasmannia auropunctata
CCATTCAATAATTTAATAAACTTGTCCAACTTGTGTATCAGTATATTCTTTTTCATTATTGAGTAGAATGAATAAGGTTTATCATTAATAACATAAATAACATTATAACATACAAAATATTTCATATCTTTTATTAGCCACTAGTTGATGACTTTCTGGAATTATACACAGCTAGTTTATATAATACAATCTGTTAATAAAAAAGAATTGTTTTTAAATGATAACATATTAATTACATATATAATTATTCACAAACATATATGTCACATATTTTTATGTCAAAAGAAAGTAAAAGAAAAACAAATTGAGATTTAAGCTTAACGGTTTATAAATTCGCTTTTAAAACTATGAAGTGAAAATATAAAAGAAATAATATGTATATATTAATATCTTTTTAATATTTAATATCATTCTTTTTTTTATTTCAAATTATATTGTACATAATTTACATATATTATATAAATAAATCAAATTTTATATTTAAATAAATTGGTACATTTTTATATTATTAATTAGTATTTAATAATATTTAACTTTTTATAATGTGTGTATA
>NW_012027804.1:2415-4929 GCF_000956235.1 Wasmannia auropunctata
TGAGAAGCGCGACCGGCTTATGGCAGTATCGCAAAAGTACTAGAAAATATTAAAAATGACGTCGAATGGCCAATCATAAGATTGATTTATTCGGCAGCCATTTATAATAGCGATAAATCAATCTTATGATTGGCCATTTGCAAGTCCAATCAGGACTCGTAACACCGGTCGCGCTTCTCTGATAATCTAGGACTCTAGGCCCTTAAAGCTCTACTAAATGACGTCATAGGCGCCAGTACTTGCAGTGAATATCGGAACGCACCCAGTATATACTGTGCTTAGTCTATGACAATTGGCATTCATTGTGAAGAGGTTAGAAAGAACATTGTGAAAATTTTAATATAGCGGCATATATGCATATATATTTATATATGTATACAAAACGCTGAAGAACACATGTGAAAAGTTTCGTGTTACATTTGCTTGAATAAAAGTTTCTTGATAGTAAAAATGGTGAGACTAAAAGTGTTGTAAATCTTGTTTATCAAGTATTTACCAAGCATTACTTTTCTTTTTATATTTTGTTTTTTTCAGTATGCTTTAACTCACAAAACAGAAAATGCTCATGAGGATAGTATATGGACTTGCGGATGGGGTTGTCCAAAGAGAAAGAAAGATGCTCATCCAGATAATGAAGATTCTCGGTAATTAAAAAGTTAATTTATAATTATTAAAAAATTATATTTTAACGACAGGAATATCGTTATTTGACAGGGATTCTATACGATCCAATGAAGACGAGACAGCAGAATATCTAGTAACAGCTTCCGTGGATGATTCTGTGAAAGTATGGGAACTGAGGGATGGTGTTTTGAAGTTGAAACATAAATTAACTGGATATTCATTGGGAGTTGTGTCTATAGCTATTAGTTCAGATGGATCAAGTAAACAAATAGAAAATATTGGCTTATATATTAAAATTGGCTTGGACTTTCTGTTATCGTTGATTCGCAGAATGCGCCTCCAGT
The DNA here is from genome assembly GCF_000956235.1 of Wasmannia auropunctata. Classification (NCBI taxonomy): domain Eukaryota; kingdom Metazoa; phylum Arthropoda; class Insecta; order Hymenoptera; family Formicidae; genus Wasmannia; species Wasmannia auropunctata. The sequence continues at coordinate 3,384 of NW_012027804.1, forward strand.
TCACTTGATTCGAGTCTGAAATTATGGGACCTGCACTCTGGTGATAAGCTATTGAACGTTGAAGTTGGTCCAGTAGACATTTGGACGTTAGTCTTTTCTCCTGACGACAAATTCATTGTATCTGGTAGTCATGCTGGTAAGATACATTTATACGGGACTGATAATGGTAAACAGGAACAGACGTTAGATACAAGAGGTGGAAAATTTACGTTAAGCGTCGCTTATGTAAGTGGATCGTATAACGGCTTCTGTTTGTATAACATGTGACTTGTGTATAAGAGATTTCATTCCAGAGTCCCGACGGTAAATATATTGCAAGCGGCGCAATAGATGGTATTATTAATATTTTTGATGTTGCCTATGGAAAAGTATTGCGTACACTGGAAGGTAGGTCCATATATACTGCAACGTTTACTATAAAGAGAAAAGATTCTACCTTCAAATTTATGTTATTTAGGTCACGCGATGCCCATCAGGTCTTTATGTTTCTCACCCGACTCCCAGTTGCTTCTTACAGCATCCGACGATGGACACATGAAACTATACGATGTGTAAGTATATTAGAAGTTTCTAAATACACATGCGTACTTCTTGATACTATAGTTTAAGCTGATTCTTGGCTGTGTAGAAAAACGATTTTATATAGTATAATCTTTACTTTCTCTTGATTTTGTTAATTTTATTGTTACTGTTACAATTTTTTTTGGAAGAGATTGTTACCTCCTTGTCCAATCTCTGGAGAACTAATATTTGTTTTAAGATTTGTTCATTTACGACTATCCCAGATTGTGACGTCAGAAGCAAAAAATACATAAAAATTCTTGCAAAATATGTTCAAATATAAATATTTTTTAATAAAACATTTGTAATTAATAGATAATAGATTTTTTTAAATGTATCAAAACTTTCTTGTTTTAGAGATGAATTAATCATATTTCTATATACACACTTTTTGTTTCGGAGACAAATTAATCATATTTTTATATATTATTAATTTGACAGTTATAACAGTTTGATAGCTATGGATATATTAATAGTTTATTTCGTTTTTTGTTGTGTATAATTTATCTCTAAATATATATAGATTATTAATTAATAAAATAAAAGAAATATTTTAGGTATATTTTACAAGTTGTTCCTATTGAACTGTTGCTTTATTGCAACATTTCCATTTTAGTATATTTTCAAATATTTTTATTATATATTTTCTTGCTTCTGACGCCAAATTCTGAGACAGTAATGATAAGTGAATAGAAGTTTTAAAGCTTATATACTACTATTATTTGGAGATTCTCTTCAAAGGACGATGTAACATAATTTGTAGCATAATTTGTTTTATCTTCAGTTATTTGGGAATTAAATTCATATTTTGAATAATTTATTTCTATCTACAGTAGAATATTTTTTTATTAAAAATCGTGTAGTGTTATATATATATATATATATTAAATACGTAAATACACATACTAATTTAGCTCAGTGCACAAACAGTAATTTTGTCCAGTAAAAGATTTGGATTTAATTCCGTAGAATTGTCATCTTATGT
>NW_012027804.1:4949-24925 GCF_000956235.1 Wasmannia auropunctata
TTTGTGACGTCCCGTCTAAATTTTTATTCTGTTATCCAACCGATTCGATTTAATTCAATAAACCACATAAATACGTAATCTCTTATTATTATTCTTTTATATTTATCCTACATATATATATATATATATATATATACGTATACACACACACCATACATAAGATGACAATTCTACGGAATTAAATCCAAATCTTTTACTGGACAAAATTACTGTTTGTGCACTGAGCTAAATTAGTATGTGTATTTACGAGTGCACCTAACCTGCATTCTCGTAAATACAATATATTAACTTTATTACTAAAAAAATAAATCAATACTTTACTCAAATAAATTAGAAGGAGAGCTACAGAGCCAAAGCCACGCAATTGCGTTCTAAATTATAATTATATAGTGAATTTTTTAAGTAATATGAAAATTTTATTTGTAATTTACTGTTGAAAATGACCGTCTAGGGTCGAAACGTCCGTGAAATTATTGTATGTATCTTTATTTATTTGTATTATTTTTTAAATATATTTCAATTGGCAACATTATCTGGCCTTTGCTCTGTAGCTCTTCTTCTAATTTCTTTAAATTCTATTCATTAGAGCCTTTATATATATTTATAATTGAAATTTTAATACTTTATATTTATTTAGCAAATTTTTCTTTTTTATTTAGCAAAGATGCAAATCTAGCAGGAACAATGTCCGGCCACGCTTCGTGGGTACTCGGCGTAGCTTTCTCACCAGATGGACAACAATTTGCATCAAGTAGTTCTGATCATACAGTCAAGATCTGGGAATTAGCACAAAGACAGTGTCTGCATACATTTCGTGAACATAAAGATCAGGTATGTCTTTCAAAACTTGAAATAATTTTTAGTTTAAATAATGTTTAATTTTTTAAAATTTTAATAAATGCAATTTTTATAATAGGTCTGGTCAGTCAAGTATAATCCACAGCGAAATAACATAATTGCGTCAGTATCTGAGGATAAATCTATTAATTTATACGAATGTCCGATATATGACAAGTAATTACACCAAGGATCAATAAATTTTTTTATCTGCTACACTTTTTATTCTGTTTATTAGTTGCAAACAACCGATGACACATTTCCTTCAAAGTTTAGATTATGATAAAGACCGGGGAATATTCTTAGCTATAAATTTTATTGTACTGCAAGTAATAATGTACAAACCATAAAGGTATCTGACGAATTTAAAACGCGATATGTAACAAATTATTCTTAAAACCTAGAGCGAAATGAAAATGACATTACAAGAATAGTGTAGATATTTTTAATATTAAAAAAAAATAATACATTTGTTGAAGAATAACATAAAGTTACCCTGACGTGGTTCCAAGTTGGCAGAGTTAAATTTAATTAACTCGAACTGGAGCAGAGTAGAATTGCTGACAGAAGAGGTTTTTTTTCTCGATTAAACTAATAAATATAATAAATTCTAGTTCATGTACCAAATAATCTCCTTCTGGTGAGAGTTTGGTAATGATCTGACTCCCACACAAAAGGAAAATTGACACGATATAAAGGATAAGAAATGAAGATTAAAGATAAAATTAAAAACGAAACTAAAAATTAAAAAAAATATTGCAGCTGCTCGTCTGCATTGAATCTTTGATGAAAGATAAAAAAATGTTATTGTAATAATTAAATACGTAGCATTTTGATCTCAGATCTATGTCTGATGTCACTGATCTATACATCCCTTTACATTTATTTCCGAAGGGGATTTTGATAGGCTGTTTATAAGTGAAACGAGTATTCATAATACATGTAGTATATGACGAAAATAGACGATATATTGCCTTGTAGACTAGAAACAAAGTAATCATCTTATAAAATGTTTGCCCCCGTTATTGTAATGCCATTTTTAGCAAACTACTTAGACCGTTCTACGCTCACAGTCGATACAAACGGTACTTTCTCATTAATTTTTTTTTAACTTTATTCCAGATCTTCATCGTCTAGTACTTATCAGTCTTCAAAAAAGTAATTAGACTTTATATCCGTTTGTTAAGAAATGGTACGAATCGATTAATATGAAGGAAATAAAATACAGATTGCCTCTTCTCTCTCTCTCTCTCTCTCTTCGATTTTTCAACTTCAAATACGAAGATGTATCATTAGCAATGTATCATCAGCGCATCGTGTTATACATAAGTTTAAACGTGCTACTAAAAACTCTTTCTACATCCTTCACTCATTATATCGACATATATATATATACAAAATTGAATAAATAACCGATCAGAATCACCGCTATGCACTATGGATTTTCGACTGATTCTCTCTCTCTCTCTCTCTCTCTCTCTCTTTTAAACTCGGAATTATTCTATATCATGTATATATACAACAGACAAAATGGACAGGAATGATCTTGAGATTTCCTATTAATATTTCACATTTCTGTCGTTATTGAAGAAATTGGCATCGTGTACGAGATTACGGATATTGTACCGTAATTATTTTTTATCCTGGATAAAATATTGAAAGACTTGTATGCGCGTCAACGCGTACACGCGTACGTAACAAGACAAAGGGGGAGAGGGGGGGGGGGAAATGATTAAAATTATCTACTTGTAATGCATATCACATGACGAATGTGTGTGCGGACAAAACATATATATAGCAAGCGAATTATACACAATGACTAGTCAAGAATGAAGAGGAGGCGATTATTACAGAACTTATTCACGCTTTTCGTTTAGAGGATTCGTCTCTCCCTATACCGTTGTTACTCGAGCAGACCCCGTGGTTATTTCCGCGTGGCGATCCGCCGCCTCGAATTTATCCTGATCCTCGTCCGATCTGGTTTTGATCGCTTGCGATGGAATGTCTGGCCTCGGATTGTAGTTGAATGGCGGCACGATCGCTGAAGCTGGCGTCCGCACGCTACTGCTACTGCTCTCCGCCGTTGCCGTCGTTGGATCTGGTACGCGGATGAAAGAACCAAGCCTGGATATTCTCTTGGTGGGGTCCGCTTCTGCCGCGAGATCGTCGCTCGATTGCTTCCTCATGGTCACCAGGATATCGCTCAACTGCGTGATCTCCCGTTTGTACGTCTCGGACGATTTCACTGGAATCCTGCAGAGCGTCTCATGGGCATTTATGCTCGTCAAGTCGCAAGAGTTCCTGTACTTGACACCGCCAGATCCAATCTGCGCGCCCAAAACCGGCGGTCGACTGGATTTGTAGGGGAACGTCTCGTTGTCGCTGCAGCTGTCCTCCTGGGAAATTCCCTCGAACGTAGAACTGCGGAACAATCTGTACGCCGGCGGGTCGTCGAGTGTAACAGCAGCTGCGGCGTCCACCTCGGCGCTATTGGCGGGTCTTATCCACTGCCTAGTGTCCTTTTCGAAACGCTGCTTATTCTTGCTCTCCTCGACCTTCTTCCAGAGGCTCGCGATCTTACTCGTTGCTTCCTTCGCCAACTTGCGATTTTGTACGCTCACAGATGAATTGGAAACTATACTGGAGTTACTATTAGATCGTTGCCCCAATGGATCAATCTTCCGAACAGTCTTGTCATTCTGGAGTACGTTACCGTTAAGAACTTTCGTTGGCACACCCGTTTTTCCAGACGATATTTTCTTCGGTGCCATTAACGATCCTTTAGACGGTTGCATTTTCTCGGAGCTAATAGCTATCGTCATTTTTGGCTGATATTCTTGTTGTGCTTTTACGGAGGTAGATTTTCCCACTGCCGGATATATCTTGGACGAGGCACCTCTGATCGGTTTGGCGATCCTCGTCTTTATCGGAGAAGAAGACGCGGAATGCACCGTCGGAGCGTTCTCCACCTCCGGTTCGTCCTTTGTGAAAGTTCCTTGACGCTCCAACAGCTTGATCGGGACCTCCGGCGGTTTGCTGTCGGTTTGATAGTTCGACGAGCAAGCCGGAGGTGTGCTGTGACGTTTAGTGGGTTTTGTGAATGTTAACGTGGATCCCTTTTGAGGCACGGAGGCCCTCTTGGATACAATCGCCAAATTTCGTGTCTTCTTTTCGGTGTCTGCAGGAAGCAAAGTCCTCTTCGGGCTCGTGTTAGATTTCGCGGATTTCGGAAAATCTTTCGTAGCAATCGTCGTGCTATTATTATTTTGCCGTAAAGTGGTAGCTCTGGTAGCTCTGACGATGGGTGAAGTGTTGCTGCGACCTATTGGTATCCCGCTGACAAGGTTCACTTGCTTCAACGGCGAGGATTGCGGGGTCGGCTTTCGCGTTATTGGATTGGAATAAAGCGCCTTCCTTCGTCCTCGAATAGCTTTTGGGCTTTCCGGCTCCGATTTATCCGTCCCATTGGAATCCACGCTTGGATCTCGACCTGACATTCCCGGCTTGATTATCCGTGGCCTTTTTGTCTCCCTGGATTCCTGTCCCTCGTCGGCGCAATTAGACTCTTCGTCTTCACTGCCTGAATCAGCTAGGTCTGCCAAGTCCTCGTAAGCGACTTCTACGTGCTCACCTTCTAATTGTTTCTCACTGTCAATGTTCGCCATGGAACTTTTGGCATATTGTGTACCCATCAATTTTCTTGAAAGTCCGTTTACGCAATGCAGTCTTAGATTATGGTCAGCTTTAGGCTCGTTCGACGCCAAGGTTACGGTTGCACAACGCGAAATATTATCTCCGGTTGAATTATTAGCTTTACTTGACTCATTCAGAGTGTTCAGCACGATAGTAGCGTTCTGTTCTAGCATATTTTGAATTTCCTCCCGCATACATTCTTGCGCGCTCGCTTGTCGCACTTCCGTCGAGTCGACGCTCGAAGTTCGATACTCGGTACTGCGCTCGGTTTCCTTGAACATGGTTTCCGAATCGTTCAATGTCCTGGTGCGATATCTCTCCTTGCTTTCATGTGAATCCCCGCGTTTTCTTCTCAATGCTTTGCACATGGGTAACTTCGTGAGCATAGGAATCGAGGACTTGGCGGGAGATGTAGCTTCTTGCAGCTTCTCGACAGCATCTTCAACGGTCATCCTGTGTGCCGTCTCTTCCTTAGTTTGAGCCATACTCAGATCTGGGAAGGGATTCCCCAGCACTTGTGTCTGAAATCTCGCTCTATTTTCTTGTCTACGTTGCTTTGGCGTCAGTTTCGAAAAGGGAGAACATTTTCTGCGTGGAATTCTATCACCCGCGTCACTGGCAACACCGTCTTGCCTCCGACGTTCTTCCTCTTCCTTTTTGACGATCTCTGCAGCAATGGTATATGTCTTGTATCTCTCCTTTGCCAAGTTTCGCTTTTGCTTCGGGGTCAAGTAGTTCCTCGAGTGCGGTCGCTTCTTCGGCGTCGATTCCGCCGAGCTGCTGACACAATATTCAGACGAGATTGGCGTAGCCGCCTCGTCAGTGTCGTTCTCCGCTTCGTCTATCACCTCCGCCACGATCGAGTGCACCGCCTCGTCGGTGTGCAAATCCATATCTATGCACAAAGTGTCACTGCACATAGTATCAGTGGTCGCCTCCATCGTGGACTCATCCATTTCGGTCACTTCGTTGAACAAGGATGGCGGATTGATGTTTTCGAGGCATTCGCTCAGGCTGTTATTCGCGCTGCCCTCGACGTAACGCATACACGTCATTGACAGCACGTTGGCAACTGGCTTCAGCATTTCGAACACCGCCGGGTCACTGCCAGTCAGACTGTGCGAGTCTTGCTCCTTCGAATCCGCAATTTCCGACGTGATACTGGCTACGCTCAACATGCTATTCTCCATGTCACCTACATCCGGCAATTCGTCCATCATAGACGGCGGCTTGACATTTTCCAAATGCGAGCTAGTGCACTCGTTCAGCAGATTCTCCAAACTAGTCGTGTGACTCTGACTCTGACCCAATGCTCGCTTCGCCACCACGCCGACCGGCAAGGACTTCTTCCGCACGTTGCGAGGATCATTGGGATTTTTCACTGGCGCCGGTGGCAACGACGTGGAGTAACATCTATCGCGATTGACGAATATCTCAGTATTGTCAGCAGTGCCGGCGTAGCTTGCAGTCAATGAGAGCAAACTTCCCATCGAGGATGGCGGTTTGATCGCTTCGAGATCGATGGATGCTAGACTCGTTGTTTCGAAATCATTCTGATTGCTCGTCTCCGCATCCACCGCTTCTGCCAGCTTGATAGCCTCACGTTGAATGATCTTCGATTCCGTCATGTTGATTTGCTCATTGTTTTCCGATATGGTAGCGCGCTGATCTTCCTGCGCGTCGCTGTTGAACGAAGCAACTAGTGGTGCGCTCATGCTGATGCTGGGGAAAGAAATGTCATTGGGCGAATCCTCATTCCATGTGTCGCACGTCAAACTCTGTTTCATTGTACCAGAGTCCCGTTCACGTATCGCTTCAGTTTGCTGAACTAACGTTGCTGTCAGTCGATCTAATGAAGCAATCATAGCATCGGGATCTCTCTGCCGTCTATATGTCTCTTCTTTTATATGCTTCTCCGCGCTACCGCGATGCAGAACATCCGAGGTCCTCACGATTTCGAAGGTTGCTTCTGGTTTTCCGTTCACGTTACCGTCAATCTCGTCAATTTCATCATTATTTTTTCCTTTTATGAAATCTACTTGTTTGTTGTACAATTCTAGTTGTGACTTAACGTAATCTGCGTTGCTTTTGTCAAAAGCAATGTTGCTTTCAGATTTTATCCCGGGTTGAATACACAATTCTAAAAGCGCATGTTCAGACTGTTCGACAGAGTCGATCGACTCGTTGCTTTCGAAATCTTTTGATTGCTTCATAGATGGTATATTTGCGAGCCGAACATCAGTTATTGCTTCGTCTATTCTAATGGAGTTATTTTGATCTGTACCATCAGTTATGACAAAATTATTGGAAATGTTTGTATTTAAAGATGCATTAGATTTCTGTAATGCAGATATTTTTCCTTCTGAGAAATTATTGCCGAGATTGTTATCCTTTAATGTTTTTATGGTAGCGTTATTCGATTTCTCATTATCCACGCCATTCACGTTTGTCATTACCTATGAACAAAACATCTTTTAAAACATAATTAAAATATATATTATATATAATATAGATTGTTATGTTGATATTAAAAAATCAATCTGAAATATTCTTACTGTTATTGTTGTCGGATGAAGATTCTCTTTAGACAATTTTTCATTATCTTTCGCGTCCTTTCTATTCTTTTCTGTCAAAACATTTTCAGCTGTTCCACGAGACTCTGCATATTTTATATTAAACGATGAACTGTCGGACACAATTCCTTTATGTTCGACTTGATCTAAAGCAAGACTAGTTTGATATCGAGTCAAATTAGTTTCTGATCGAGGAAGTTTTTCAAGATTATTTCCTATGAAAGAATGTCTATGCCTACAAAATAAGATAATTTCGTGAAAATTACAAAATAACAAATTACGTAATTTCCACACTAATAATGAATATCTTACCGATTATTTTGCATTCCAATGTTAATACAAGCAGCTAATAAATCCTCGTCATCCTCGTCTCCATCGCTAACTTGATCTATATATATTCGAAAAAAGTTTATTATATTATTGAATTGTTAGAGTATTTTTTTCACAACGGAATTATATATGTTACTTACATCCTGAATCGTTATTAGAAGTCTTTAAACCAGTGCTGCTAGATGAGAGTTCAATGTCACTCGATGGTAAATCTTTATTTACTTTACTATTTTGTTTGGAGTCTGCAATTTTATATTATTTATATTATTTGTGAGAAAATTTAAACAATAAATCATATTGGGGTAAATGAAATGTTTTAGATTACCTAGACTATTAATCCTAGAACTAGATTCCTTCTCATGATCGTCATTATATTCAGAGTTTCCTAATATCATCGAAATTGGCGTTGTTCTGATACTGCGAAAATATCATGCAAATAATTATATATTAAACGGCTGTTATAATTTAATAATTTATTATTCAAATGCATCGTTGAATTTTATATAAATTTAAAATATCATGATTATATTTAAGAAAGCATAATTACCTTGAATGGCTTTGCATGATTGCGTCCTCCCGATTGCCTTTGAGACGCTTGCTCATATCTTCTTCAAGATACGGTAACGAACGATTCGTGCTCTCATCATCCGTAAGATGCGTCACGTCTCGTAAATTTAATTCCGTTTCCGATTCGGTAAAGTCCTTCAGTTTTGGTACGTCTGTCAAGAACGACACTTTGCATTCACCATGATCCTCCACGCGACTCGCCTTATATTGCTCCGGTAATTTCTTCGACGAGCTTCTTATACGGCTATCATCCTGCAGATCGGAAGCGGAAGTGGCTCTGGACGAATTCAAGGACTCGCGCGGCGTACCCTCCGTGTAATAAGTCTTGACCGTGTCCTCGTGCACGAGTCCTTGATCAGTGCTCGTGAAGAAGTCGGAATGTTGTTTCTCATCGTCTATAGTTTGCTCGCCGTAGCGCAAACTATAGTCGGTTGGTTGATCCAAATCTGTTTCGGCATAATCACCGAATAAATTATCGTCCGGACTGTGAACGATCGTTGCGGGCGATATTGCCTTCTGAATACTGTTTAACGCGTCGTGTTGGTGCAATAAGACTTTTCTCGCGTTCTCTTTCATAGGAGGAACATCAGGCAGATAGGAGGCTGACTTCGAATTGTCGATAGCTGTGTTCGCGGTTGTTCGCCGATAATCCGATTTAACGCGGACAATCGTTTCGACTTCCTCGGACACGCTAGATTGACTACCAGCCTTGGACGAAGACATGCTTTGATCGATTAGAGACATGTTGTTCTCGATGGATGAGTGCAGCGAGGTCTGAGAAGGTTCTTGATTGGGCACTGCAGCCCACGATATAGTAGAATTCGTGCATCTCAGTTCGTTTAACGTCGGATCGAAAACGTCGGACGGTCTTAGTTGTTCTGGTGACGCGTTCTTGTAACGCAAGGTGTATTTTCTCTCGGAGGAAGTGGCTTTTACGTGAGAGTCACCGCACACGCCATTGTTGCTGAATCCGACGGCGGAATGCAGTGACGAGGATTGTTGCTTGATCTGCGAGTCGGTAAGTGACGTCCCATTCAGAACATGACGATTTACTCGCTCAAACATGGTGTCGGAATGTGTGCTCGTCACAGAACGCATCGAGTCTTTACTCTCGCTCCTGGTGACTCCGTTACACTTGGCGGTGGATGTGCTGGGTTGACTGTGCAACTGATAGGAGCGCACTCCATGAACATTAATGCCGAGGAAGCTGTGATCAAGTTTGAATGTAAACTTATCATCTTTGTTAGTCGGCGACGTGCTCGGCTCGATGTTGTCACACGTTTCAGCCAGATTCTGATCAATCTCCTGCTCCAGTGCCCGCTGCCTGCGGGCGGCTAGGCTCGGCAAGGTCGACAGTCCTAGTCCGCGAGCGGTGGAGTCCAAATGGACGAGATTGTTACAGCCGGGTCTTGCGCTCAGTAGATTCTTCAAGGCTGCGCTAGAACCCATCGAGATCATCTTGTGCTTGGAGTGAACAAGACTGCGCAACATCGGTACGGCGCCTAGATCCCAAAGAAGACGTTGATCCTGGGGACATCGCGCGGACAGATTCCAGAGCGCTCCGCAGGCATTGCTGACTACTGTCAAGCTGGGCGATCTCAATTGCTGTAGAAGAACTTGTAGACAGCCTCTCTCCCTTACGATAGTTCGATAATCCTCTCGCACCGCTACGTGGCTCGATACGTTTCTCAGAATACCACCGGCGTTTTCGACTATTGCAAGCGTCTTGGATGGCGCCTTATAGCTCAGCATGTCGACGAGGAAGGCCAAGGCGCCGTCCACGGCGCAAATATCGACTTTGTTCGTACTGCAGTGGGCCGACAGATTCCACAGAGCGGACAGGATTGATTTGAGGGTAGATTCTTTGCGGCCTTCCATGGCGGCTTTCATCAGACCTATCACCGCGCCCACTTCCCTCAGAGTCTGTTTGCTGCTACTGTCGGCGCGCCAGGACAGATTTCTTAGAACGCTCGCCGTTACTTGTCTAAGGTCATCGCTGGGACTTCTCAGCTGCGAGACTAACGCCTTCATAAATTCCTTGAAGGAGCAGAGCAGTGCCTTGTTATTACCGTCGCCGAAGGTCAAGTTGGTCAACGCCATTCCCGCGTATCGTCGCAACGTGATGCAATTTTGATCGTCGTTCTCGCTGCCATGAGCCAAGTGATCCATCTCGATGAGTTCAGCGACCGCGTGGAGACCGCCTAGCTGGCACATTGCGTGGCGATGTGCCTCATCGAAGGATAGCTTCATAAGCGCGGCTATTGTCGCTGCGGGGTGTCCCCTCTCAAGATCGTCCGTGTGCTGATCTTGTTCTAAGAACATCCTCAGACTTTGACAATAGTCGCGCAGTTGCTCGAGAAAGCGAAGTACTCGCGCTTCCCGGCGACCAGCTCTTTCGTCACTCTTGGCATGCACCACGTTGTGTAACGCCTGCATAGCTCTGTCCCGAGTATCAGGATTCTGTCCAGGCGCGTGAATCAGCTGTACCAGTAGCGGCAGGCAGCCGGACTGTCTCATTACCAGGCAACTGTCTATGGAAGTACTCATAGAGAGCAAAGTCGTGCTCATATCATCCCGGCCATTCTTCTCGAGCATACCCAGTAGATTGTACACCACGTCCACCTTTGCACCTAAACGCCGGTGACCTTGCAGCTCCGCGGAATTGCCTTCGAGACCCGCGGAGTTCGATGATGAGAAACTCATTACGCTGGCGACATCCTACACATAGACATAGATTTTCGTGTTTAATGTTTTCATTTTTCCAGATAATACATAAATCTAAAGAATGCTTCGATTTCTCAAACATCTCTTTAGATTGTCCCTTTTTCTTACATTATTTGGAATTCACAATTCACGCGACTGATAAATAATATGTATACGTGCGTGAATTTGTAGCGACAAGAAGCGATACGCAAATAGCATGAACTTGTAGCCGCAACCTTCGGTCACAACTCCAGCAAGTGTCATTACTTTCCTTACAGCAGTGCGTATGTTAATATGGCAATGTGTAATGAGGGTATATCAATAAAGACAATATTAAAAAATAAAACTACAAGGCCATAAACGAGCAATTCTTGGGTCTTCTAATAAATATTTCATTTAAATATCTGGATGTACAGATATGTATAATTGCGGTACCAATTTTGACTTAATTACAGCTGTAATACTTTTACGCTGTAATTACTTTTTGTAATTAATACGTAACTACATAAGAAATCCAAAATAATACATATATAAAACACGAATAATAATATAAATAATGTCAATGCAATCAATCGATAAGAAAAAGATAGAATAGTCATTAGAACAAATCCGAATGATGATCTGTAATTTGACCTGAATTAACTCCACATGTGTACGTCCATTTATTCATTCGCAAAAAAGTCCAAGATATTGAGAGATACATTAATTATTATGAACAAGTACTCAGTTATGAAACGCATTAATATAGTAAAGAAATTTATATATACAAAACTATATCAATAAAATTCAAACAACGTGCAATGATTGAATTTTTAAATCGCTAAGAACGTAATGCTAAAACTAAAATTTATCGTTGCAAAACTGTGTATAGTAAAAAGACTCATGTTCATTGAAAGTATAGTAAATCATTAGATTATTAAATTTCGTCATTGTCAACCGGAGTATGCCAATATTGCCGCAATGGAAAATTTTTTTCTTTTGAAATTTTGAGGTCGCTTTTGAATGATACGGCGGTCATTTTTGATGATTTCAAATCAACTTTTCAGTGATTTTTATCAGTCACCAAAACTCGAAGTCTTTCATTACAAGATTAGTCAGCAATATTAAAATTCAGCGCGCATTGTTTGAATTTCGATGATATTGATCCTTATCACACGACGCCATGTTAACACTGTTTCAGAAAAGACTGCAAAGAAAGATCGAGTCAAACTTGTTAAAGTTGTGGCTGAAGCGCTTACAAGTTCACGTTATTCGCGTATCTTTCTTTACTACATTAGTGTACGTACATTATTTATCAGCCGTCCCACGTATATATGTATGCATATATACGCCGAGTGTTTCAGAATTATCTTTCTTCCAAAATTACCGAATGTTCTTTTAACCATCGAAGGAATAGGTCGGTGGTTTCGCGACACCCCGTATGCTGCCTACGAAAGGCAGCACAAATCGTAACAATACGCCGTTATAATCGTTCAACTTACATTGTGCGCAGCGAGTGATGTGCTCTGCTGGGCCGGAAAGCCAATCTGCTGATTAGCCCATACGTCTCTTCTGATGGGCCACGTTCCGCGATACGAAGACGGTAGCCTGTGGCTAGACAGGGAAGTGCTATTCTGTTTAGCTTCCTCTTCGCTGCTGCCATCCTCATTGTAATGTTTACTTCTCCTCAGGTAAAACTGTAATAAGAAGAAATTTTTTTTCTCTCGACTTCGAACTCGCGTCACAAGTGAGAATAAATTTTTTGCGCTTTCATCCGCACAAGACCTTTTCCTCCGCGACAGTTGTCTCTTCAATGATACGATGCAGCCATTTTACACTGATGTCTGACACGGTTTCTTTCGAAATGTTTACTTATTGTGACTGCGTGTGTATAGTGATACAAGAAAGGCAAAATAACGCAAAATAATTTGTGATTTTGTTTATCGACATCTTAGCTTCGGCCATAATTCAAACAAGATCTTTTTTTACATCTGCGAATCGTCAATTCTCTCCGTACAGAATAACATATATACAAGAGGGAACGTGCTGCATCGCACTTGGAGCTTGAAATTTTCAACACGTGCGGATGAATAGGGAAGCGATGCAACACAAATGCATCTTGGAAGGTGATGACTTAAAGGGCCAGGCCCAACGAAAGAGAAAGGACAGAGCGACAGGGTTCCGGAGGAAAGAGAAAATATGTATACATGTGCGCGGAGAGCGAAAACGAGAGAGCTAGAACTGTGGTGGGATAACAGCGCGAGACAGAGACGAAAGTCGAGGGCTGCCCCGTAAAATCAATACGGGATACGTTAGTGTAGGTGTATATACTCGTGCGCCACGAGTATAAGGCAATTCGTGTAGCAGTGGTTTTCAACCTTTGTTCCTTTCACAGAGACTTACACGACAAATGAAAAAAGAAACCATGTGATTTCAAGAAGAATTACATTGTAATTTAATGCGATTATAATTTCTATATTATTGAAATTATACTTGGATGTGCGAAATGCGTGCAAAGAAAATTAAAAGAACTAATCTTTGTCAGATTGAATACGTATAATGCTATCGTCAATTTTTTTCCATATTTCGAAATGATTGAAGACACTTTACGTTCGGAATCTTAATCTTAATTGTTCTGTAATTGAAATTCAGACTTTACCTTCAAAATAAATGTTATGTTATCAGCAAAGTCTAAACGAAACAATTTAAAAGAACAACACTTGAATACATTAATGACGCATTGCTGGTCCAATGATGATATTAATATTGATATAACAAATAATATATCACGTGAATCACTCTATAGCTATACAACTCGAATTGATCCAAACCACAATAAACAATCTCAAGTCATGCCGCGGTAAAGCGGGCTTCATTAAAGAGCTCTTCACGCCATTCTATCAGCAAATAAATTAAAAAAATCTCTCTCTCTCTCTCTCTCTCTCACGTATGAATATATTCGAAATACTTTATGTACACACTATGATATACACAAAAAAGGAGCGCGTTCTGATAATAGAATGAGAAAGAGGCTAACCTCGGGACTCGGTGTTGACGAGCGTCGTTCGTCTTCCTCCTTGGTCTCCGGCTCCATGGCATCCTCCTTACGAATTTCAGCGACGAGAGGAAGGTAAATACGTGGCGGCCTCGGCGCTGCGGCATCGACGACGGCGGCGCCCTTCACAGCGGCGCATCTCTGTGTGATGGTGGCGGTGGTGGCGGTGACGATAGGGTTGAATGACGCTGCTGCGGCGTCGGCAGCCGAGTCCAGCCTGCGCGATGCCAGGGGTGGCGGCGACGACTGCCGTTCCCTCTGTGCGCTCCACGCACTGGCGACGCCTTCCACCCCGATGCTCACCGTCGCCGCCGCCGCCGCCGCTGCCGCCGCCGCCGTTATCGCCGACGACGAGCTGCACGACACGCGACCCTCCGTTGCGCGCGATCTATCCCGGTGGGTTTCCGCGTTCTCCTGGAAAGAGAAGAAAAAAAGGGAAAAGTGCATCAGCGCGGAAGTGATGATGAAACATAAAGAGAAAATAAAGAGAAAAAGACATACTTTCTATTTCTTTGGATTCCTATAAAATTTGAAGTTTCGTGAAAAAAAGATCATCGCTGAATGACAAAAGGTCAAAACTCGTGTAAATTTATGGGAGTATATATATAGATTTGTAATGATTGTTTATATATTTATTTGTAGATATATATCTCTCGTCTCAGCATGATTTTTCTATATTTTTTTATAAAATTTATAATAAAACCTATCAATCAACAGCTCATTCGTCGCCGTAATGTTTCTATATGAAAAATTAATACATTAAATATAAATCGGGGTATCTTTTCATTCACACACATCACTCACATTATTCGAGAAATGGCGAACGTGTAGGCAAAAATGAAAGGAGATTAGCATTCATTATCATATTTAAGCCATTATACGGTGCAATTAAATGTATCCGGTGCGCTCGTAATTAAGTGACTTGGCTGTCTCGACAGGTTTATTCACAAATAAATCGCCCGATTTAATGCACCTTTTGATTTCGATCGGCTCGTATCGTTCGCGCGCAATCTTTTCTCCACCTGTTGGTGAAAGCGTGCGAGCGCAATAACGATTGAAATCATTATTTCGTTCCTTCAGCGTACAATATATGTACAAATGTTATTAGGTACAGTGTGTGTTTAAAGTGTGCATCATATGCTTGTGCCACTTTCCAATCTTAAAGTCAAGGTCAAGGCAACGCGTTATAAATATATCGCTGTATTTTATCAAGGTAACGAGGAACGCCCGTTTGTAACTTATTATTAGAAAAGCTTTCGTATAAATGCTAAATCGTAATGCGGCGATGATCCGCGATATATACATTAGCACTGCACGTAATACGCATATATAACGCATTGTTAATTAGCACGCTGCTCGCGATATAGTTGCTTGCGTAATTATGCGGGGGCAGCCGGCAGAAGATTTTATCGTGCTGCGATTTTACGTTCCACGCCAACTGCCAGAAATGCAGTTCAACGCATGCGAAAGACACTTAATCCATGAAGACTACACATCTGTGTAGTCGCAATGTATACAGGGTGTCTCATTTTATATTTGACAGTCAAATATTTGGAAATCGCGAGGTTTGAGAGAAAAATGTTTTAGAAAAAGTTGTAGGGTTTCGAGGGGGACATAAGATGATAACATTGGTTTGACCCTGAGTGGCGTCGTTAAGGCCAGGACACTTTGAATTTTTTAAATGGAACCACTCATTTTTCGTTGCATATTCTTGTAGCTTATTTCAAGAGCTTTCCAAAACACATATATAAAATGTTTTTTGGTTAAGTAAATCTCGAGTTATAAAGCTTGAAAGTTACAGTACCACCGGCATTAACATTATCTAAGGTGTCCGAACAATGATTGAAACCTTTTGAACGTTGTTCAGGATCGTGAGCTTGACAATTACTAAAAAAATTTATTAAGACTCCTGTTTATTTACCATTACTATCTGTAGATTGTGCCTCTAGAAGTGAGAAAATACATAATAAAAATTTTTGCAAAATATGTAGATATATGTATGTATGTATATTAAAATAAAATATGTGTATTAAAATGGAAATACGTTTCAAACAACAGTTACAACGGACAGAACCGACTTGTAAAATATATACTGAAAACTGTCCTTTTATTTCGTTAATTAATAAAATAACCATATATCTAAAAATGAATTATGCATAATCATAAACGAAATGAGCTATATATGTTCACAGCTGTGACAAGTGTTAAATTAATAATATATAGAAATAAATGATTTAATTTCTCCTCAAATAGGTAGTTTAATATTTTATAAGTCTATTCTCTTTATCGATTGCAAATGTTGTTTTATTGAAAATATTGCTATAATTTCTATTAATTTCAATTAATACATTTTACAAGAGTTTTTATTTATTTCTTGCTTCTGACAATGAGTCTAGGGATGTGTCGGATATCCGGCAACTATTTGGTATCCGGCCAATCCGATTATTTTTCCACAATCCGGCCGACTAGCTGGATAATTCGGTTATTTAGCCAGATTATAAAAAAGTCGTTTTCCACAACTGATAATAATTACATTTAAAATTTAAATTTTTCAAATGCAATGAGTACTAAATTAATAACTTACTCTATATAAATGTAAGATATACTGAAAAAACAATTTTTACAATTAAGTAAAATTAATATTAATACTAAAATGTGCTATAAAAATTTAATAGCAATAATGTTGTACATAATATTATGTACTTTAGTACTTTGCAATAAATCCAAATAAAAAATTAACTTGAAAAATGTAACAGTTGATTAGTATCAACTGTTACATTTTTTATAAAAAAAGACAAAAATTTTTCTTTTCTCTCTTCTTTTTATATTTCTTTTCTTTTTTTCTCTTTTCTCATTTCATGTATATTTATTTTATATTTATTTTATATTTCGGTTAATCAATATCATATCTAAATACAAAACTTTGCTCAACATTTTTACAATAAAAAGCTCAATAAAAATATATATCAATAAGTTCTGCGTTAAGCTTGAATCAAAATATGCATTGCAGATTGAGTATTATGAATTGAAGATTAAAATTTCATCAATTAGATATTAATTCCTAATTTGTTTTATTCTAATTAATCAAATCCTAATCCTTAATCTCCAATTTACAATTCTTTTTTTGATTGTAAAAAAACAGTTAAATTTTTATTTTTTCAACTTTCTTGTGTAGTGCGTATATAAGTACGTAAATGAATGCGGACTCGTTAATTAAGTAAATAATCTCTTTATTCAATGAGTGTACGATCTTTCCGGTTGAACGTCCAATTTAATTCTATTCTGTTTTCTGCGAGTCTCTTTTTAAATCAAATTATTATTTTTCGTTGCTTGTAAGTCATATTAATACGACGATCATATGATTGAACATTGCACGTTATTATATTACACCGTACAACCGGTGTTCTTAACGGAAAGATTCTACGCCGATTCTTTCTACTACACTTGTGTAATTATCGGATATATCCGGTTATCCGTTTTTATTTGATAGCAATAAATGCCGGATTATCCGATATCCGGTGATTCGATAAATTATAGCCGGCACATCCATCACAATTTGAAATAATAGTTGAGAGTGAGAACAGAAGTCTTAAAGTTATTTTATTATAAAAAAATGATTGACAAAACAGTTTCGTTGATATTATCTCACGCTTATGTGTGACTCATTCATTTCTACATTACAGATCACGTAATAAAAACTCCGATCAGATAATGCCAATATCGAAACTTAAGACCGGTAATATACCACGTCCTGTCTCGTATTCTTTTTTCTGTTTAGAGCACTAATTACAGGTTGTTATTTATAATTAGTTTTAGCAGGATCTGGTTTAGATCGATAATTTCAATAACATTTTCATCAAATCAAGAGAATTAGATGATAAATAAAAACGAGATAATTCTTTGTATCTACATGCTTCTTCTTGCATGCGTAATTAAAGTGCGTTGAACTTCGTAAATATATAAGCAAAAGTGAACGCATCTCTCCGCTGTTATTTGCAGATATAGTCACTTTCACTATTTTCTTCGGCGTTCAGATATCCGATAAAATAGCGCGTGATTTTCCGAAATGGCCAATAAACTCAAGATAATTGTGAACTATACTAACGAGTCTAAAACTAGACTGTCGATAATTATGGCTACAAAGTTGATGAATTTATAGTTTTCGATAGTCATTCGTTTATTACATTTACTACGCGTGCAGCTTTCGGTACGATGTGTGTGTATTTATCGCATTAGAAAGATACATCTCTGTTCACCGTAATGAGACAAATCAAATCGATTGCAATACGATTAAACGATCTGCTAAATCGCAAAGATGAAAATAATAGGACAAGGCGAGAATTTACTTATAGCTTTCACAGCGGCATCGTCCGTTTCCTTTCTCCCGCGAACTCATTAATCGTCGACCGGAAAACTTGTGATTCGTGATCGGAAAAATAGCACGCGTCTAATGCAAATAATGGTCCGCGCTGCGTTCACAGAGTTGTGAAGCATGTTCGTGAAATAATTAACAGATAGTTCTTCGGATCTAAAATAAGCCACTTAATCGTTTCGATTTACTTAGAGCCTTACATATAGCACAGATAAGTCAAATTTGGCTTATTGTACCGCGTTGTGGGGCGATGTGAATGACACGTCGAGATAAGAGAACCGGCAGTTTAATGATGTCGTAATTGGCGAAGTGACTCAATTGCGATCGTGGGACAGATAGATACCTTAGAACATATATATAAATAAAAGGAGAATGGGGAATCAAAAAGCGTCTGATGGAAATGAGAAAGGAAATCATATACCTCTCTCTCTTGCTCTCTCTCGTGTGAGTCGATTTTCGAAAGTGCGCATGCGTGTCGTTTGGCCGCGCGCATGTGTAATTGCGAAAATCGACTCACAAAGAGAGAGCAAGAGAGAGATATATATCGGACGTGGACCTCTGTTCATCTTATGGGCATTCCTCTTCCATTTATATATGTTCTAAAGTCTTGTGTCCACGATACTAGGAAATCTAAATTCTCAAAACAAGAACTGTGTAGCCAATCAATTTGCAGCTTTTACGGAAACGCAGTAATTTTATTGGCTATACAGTTCTCGGGTTCGAGAACTTGAACCGATTTCTAGTATGGTGGACACAAGGCTTAAGATAGATACTCGCTTTTGTGATGATGCTGTGCACGCCCGTTTTTATTTCATCCAACTTGAAACTATTATTGTTATTATCAATATTATATTACACTGAGAGAAAAATATTTTGTATTTGTGACTATAATTACATAATAAAAAAATTATAGTTAGAAGCATTAGTAATAATTTTTAACTATTATTAGTAACTATTTTTATAGTTATTATTACTATAAAAATATACATCTAAGGTTAGTAATAATAACCTTATACAGTGGAACCTCCGTAAAAGTAACTTGTCAGGACCAACCGACCTCTGTAAAAGTAAACTCCGCCTCTATCCCCACTTTTTCAATGACGCAGACGAAATTTCAAAAACCTAATCTTAAATAACCTTGATTTTCATGCGCATGTGTTATATGTAATGAGGAGTCACCATAGGAGAGGGGATTACTGTATGGGAAGTTAAGATGTAACTTTTACGGAGGTTCGACTGTATGTATAGTCCTATCAAATATGGAAAAATTTTATTATAAATTATAATAATTTCAAATATTAATATAGTAAAATATTAAGATATATGTACGACAAATAAAATAAATATTTTTATGTAGTAAATGCAACTGCAATTATATAGTAAGTGTAACTATTTTCTTAACATTTGCTTACTATTTATATTGTAATAATAACTAAAAAATAAAAAAAACAAAAAATAATATCAATCATAATGATAACCATAATGTATTGTTAAAGTAGCTATAATTTGCATGGTTAAATTAATTATAATTTTATAGTTGTCCCTGAAATTCACTATAAATTATAGTTAAATTATGGTTATTCCAACAATATTTTTCTGTCGGTGTATCGTATAAAATGTATCGTTATTGATGATACCCAGAAACAGTACTGTGTCATTATCAATTATGAATCATGAGAATTATCTGAAGAACAAGAAGAACTTGATAATTTTTCAAAAAAAGGTAACGATTCGAAGTAAGCCATTAAACATAGGGAAAAGTTGCCGAATGCGTACCGGTCTCATAAAACGTACCTCTTCAATATTTTATAATTCCACTTAATAGAAGCAACATATAGTTACAAAAATATGAAGTAAATAAGAAATG
>NW_012027804.1:24945-50098 GCF_000956235.1 Wasmannia auropunctata
AAAAATCGTCATCGAGTTGTGTAAGCAAAACAGCTATATTCTTTGATAAATTACAATTAAAGTAGATATTAATTCAAGATTCTTTTATCAATCTTGTGTTTTTAATTATTTTCATTCATAAATTCAATAGTTTAGAAGGAGATACTGTTAATAAAACTCACAGGTACGATTTAGGCGACCAGTTTGCTGAATCGTGCTTTTGACAGCATGTTATAAAAATGCTTAGAACAAATTAATTTGCTATTAGTGAAAGATTTAACATGTAATATTTGATGCCTTGAACATCAAGCTACAATTTCCAACGTTTGTTTGCATTCTAAATAGTACCAAATGTGAAATATAACTAAAAATATCTTAAGTGGTACGTACGTATTCGACAACTCTCCCCTATATAATATTTTTTCATATAATATTACATATAATTTTTATAATTTAATCTTTGTATTAAGAAGAGCAACGATAACTATCGTTTGCAATAGACAATGCGAAAAGCAGTTCTGTGGCCTACGAATTTCATTTCTGACTGTGGCCAAACGAGGAAGTGTATTTTAGTCACGAACGGTTTGTGTACGCGCATAAACTACGCGCGGGTACCTCGGAAATGTCTTTTTGTCGTCGTATACACGTTATCTAAGACTGACGTTAAATAAGCGCTTCCGTTTGAGAAATCTAGACTGCGACAAGTGTTACGTGTGTTTTTCGCATTCGTGCGTGCCACGTTGTTTCCTCTCGTCACGGTCTCGGCCTTAATCGTGGGAAATCGAGTGACAAAGCGGACGGCATCGCATCGCAAATTTCCGGAGAAAATATTTCGTGTTCGAAAATTTACGCGAAATTTTTCATCCGAGACCATTCATGCCCGAATAATTTCGAACATTTTATGCTCACTAGCATTACAGACGCGCGCTTCGCGCGCGCTATTTGACATTTTTCAAATACTATACACTCTATCAGCCTCAATAAATGCAACTGTCAAAATATGCAATGATAGCAGCTCGAAAAGTGAGCGCAATGACAGAACCAATCAAAATCGCGGAAAAGAAGCTTCAAACTTCGATAGATGTGAATATCGATTTAACATGCCTTTAAAAGATATATAAGAAAGGATGAGCAAAATTATACAATTTTACGTTTTAGTTACCTATATTAAAATGATTTAAGCCGACGAGATAAGTATTATACTCGCGGAAAAAAAATTCAAATTGGTGGTGAGTGAACGTTTTCGGAAGGCGATTTAGACAGATTCAATATCGAAAGATAGGTACAAAACAGAGCATGCCGATCAGTGATGCGAGAACGACGAAAGTAAATTTCCGGTCGATGCTTCGGGAGGTGTCGCGTTGCGCCCTATTTCCAAGGAGATTTATGCTCGCTTGAATTAATTGATGAACGTCCGGAGAGCTTTGTGACAAGTGCGAGCATTGTACAATTTTTTTATATTGCTTTAGAGAGAGATCAAAATCGAGAAATTTAGAGATCGAAACGACGAGGGAGAGATTTTCCTCTTTTGAATATTGTTAGCCCCAAAATAATAACTTATGGACAATAATATAATACTGAATATTGATTCATCTTATATGTATGTCGATGGATTTCTATTTTACTGAATATATTATTACTATTATTATTAATGTACCTATGTCTCCTCTATTCCACGTAAAGCGTTGACCGATAATCTTAAAAATTTGTTCGCATAATTAGGATGATATTATATATATAGGTATATATATAAATGCGTAAAAGATATACGTATATATATATATATATATATATATATATATAGGTATATATATATATCATATTATCGATGCAGCTATTATTCGAGAACTGATATTTTAATGGCGACGACCTAGTTCACGTTCCCGATCGTTGAGGTGCTTCGCTTAAATTAAATCACCTTTTTGTCTCGATGCGAATTGCCGGATTCCTCGGTGGATCGCGCTACAGCCGAGCAATTAGCGGCCGATACTCGCCAATTACTCTGCCGCGCTTCTTCCTCCCGTATACCGATCCTTCGCTCCTTGTCGAGGAAGTCAACAGCAGCGGCAACGGTGCCGCGGCTCTCCATAATCAACCTCTGCCGATTTTTCTCCGTCTTGGCGATCTTCTGATTTTGAGAAGCGGCAAACTGACCGGTGCGCGGAAGCGGGATCATCGTAGCGGTCGGTCCACGATTACGAAAATCCGGCTCGCCACCTCTCAAGGATTCCCCACATTCTCCTGGAGCATTTTCGCCGCTGCCATCACCTCCATCTCCTCCGCCGCCTCCACCTCTCGACAGCTGGTCGCGATTTTCGCCTGGCATCTCTCGCCGCGTTTCAAAATTCAGCCTCATGGAACTTTCATCCGTTTAGAGGTCGTCCGTTTCTTCCAATCGCGCATTGAAAAATTTATCGGACACCGTCTAACCAGGGTGGCACTCCTTTCCTCGTCTATCTCTCTCTCCTCTGAAAAGATATCTCCCGCGATCGATCCTATCTAGAGAGCGGACGGTCGTATTTATTCCGTCGAGAGAACCGACGACAACGCACTGATTTTATCACTGATTACTCGTCGATCTAATCGGCACCGTTCGCTGATCCATGATAATCTTTGTCGAAAGATGCGTGCAGATTTCTTCCGTGGATTCGATGTGCGACACGCACACCCTGCGGGGGACCGTTTCTTCTAACGAATCGAACAACGGCTCGGAGACGACGACGGCTGCTCCATCGTGTACCATCGGACGTCGAATGCACCGAGACGCATGCGCTGAACCAAAGATTTTCAAAATGTCCATTTGGCATTTCAGCCGCCGCCACCACTACATTGCCACCGCCGACCCACGAGTATTCTCGATACAACGCGGCGCCCTTCACCCTCCAATGCGTCGCGCGCGAGTTTCCGCGAGTGCAATTAGTTGCCGCGTTCTAATCAAGTCGATTGCGTCTCGTCCGCCCGCAGCTCCTCCGCCCCCCCCCTGCCGCGGGTGCATCACTCGAAGCGTGTCTCTTCTTCCGTCTCCGAGACACGGCGCCGCGCGACAATCAATAGCTCGAAGATCACGTGGCCCGTGTGAAAAATATAGTCACTCGATGCCATCGTTTTCGAAAACGCGCGGATATTAAAACGTGTGCAATTTCGGTTCTGTAATAAAGATATTCGTGCTTTCCGACGCAATTTTTTCAGTTTATTAATTCTCAAGTCTGTAGATTTTAACAACAGTTAAAATGCACTGAGAAAAATGGTTTGTTTATACCAATAAGTTGTATATAATTGAATGAATTTTGGCGAAACCAAACAGAATTTCTGATTATAATAAGAGGATTCGATATTTCATTACCAGAATGTTTGATAGACTTTACTATACAAATTTGTTTAACATTTTTTAATTATAGATCTACAAAATTTCTGGTTATATTCAATAAACGTTCCCCGCAAGCAGTACGCTGCCACAAGATGGGTGAAATGAATTCATTTCTCGTATTTAAGAATCACTACAAAATAGAATAAAAGCGCGCACCATGAGATTTTTATTATTTCTAAAAGTAGGATTAAAGATTAAAAAAATAGCTGTTAAAATAAATAATTTTAATAATATTTAATAAATATATTTTAATAATAGTTTTTTAGTTCTGTATCAAAATTAATTCAGAACCTTATAATTCCTAGAAATTAATATGTGCTAAAATATATTAATATAAGAGATTCGGTTACACACAACAAGAAATTTGAATGTATTTACATGAAAGAATTGTTCGATAAAAAATTCTGGTATATTTAACAAAAAAATAATTCGATTGATATGAAATTCTGATATATCAAGAAAGAATTAATCATATTTGTCTGGTGAATCCTACAAGAATTTTGATTCATCGATTTTCAAACAGACGTACTAGTTAACTCTAGCAGATTTCCAATTAATGCAACCAGATTTTTTTCCAGTGTGTTCATGTAATTAATTGTGTCGCATTCAGAAACGCAGTTCGAATCGAATAAAAACAATATGTCACCCTTTTCTACTAATTTTTTTATATAATTCCTTCATGAAATGTGTGTGTGTGTGTGTGTGTGTGTGTGTGTGTGTGTGTGTGTGTGTGTGTGTGTGTGTGTGTGTGTGTGTGTGTGTGTGTGTGCGCGCGCGCGCGTGTGATGATGGCGTAGTATAATAAATATTATTTTGAATTATTTCGACATTATACTCTTCATAATTCGTTATCATTCTAGCTGATTCCTAAAAGATATGAATAGAAATTGGCGTGTGTTTCGCGGATAACGACGTTCAATTTTCAGTATATGACCAGCGTGCATTCAACCGGCTCTTGGAGCGTACACAGTAAAAAACATTTTGTATTTATGTTGGAAACGGTCTCTGTTCTTGTTAAAATTTTGTCGAATTTTTAACATACTTGCTTGTTAAATTAACATAATGTGATTATGTTATTTAAATATTTTGTGTTAAATTGATATTCAATATTTCTCATATCAAAATAACACAATTTATAAGTGAATAAATAACATAAAAATAAAGTAGTTTTAAACCGTTAAGATAAATAAATAAAAGATAGAAGAAATATACTTGTTAATTTTACATGTTATAAGTGTTAATTTTACTGAAGAATAATGTTTCTATAATTTGTTTTCAAACTGCATTAAAGTGTTACATTTTTTGTATTAATTTTTACATAATGTTTGTGTTACTTTCTAACATATTTATCTTGCGTTAAATTAACACAAACATTTGAGTGGACCGTTTTTGGACATGTGAGATGTGTTAAATTTAACACAAATTTTTCAACTGTGTATTCGCGAGAAGTCAAAGGATTTAACTTGATTTTCTCCTCACCGCAAGACGAAGTAAAGATGCCGCGCGCAATTCCGAGACCTCGGCAGAAACCAAGAAACGACGAAATTACAACGTCGCGGTTCTCATGCACACTTCCAGTCTCAACAGTCTACCGCTCTGTTTAAAACAGGTATACAGACGCAATAACGCGAAAGACTTGTGATTTCCCTTCTTCTTTCGTTTAATTCATCACCTCCGTGATAATATCGCACGTGCCAAAGTCTCGCCGTTGCCATTTATAGTTGTATGCAGCTGCCTATTCGCGCGCGGCCCACACGCACGATGTCTCGCGTTTCCGGCGTGCGTTTCGCAAACTCGTATAAGCGCCATAATGCGACTGTGACACGTGCGTGCCGCGCCGGACATGTATGTATGTATGTACATACATGCGAGTCGTGCGTCTGCACGCTTGTTTTACGGACGGTTTTCCTTCGAAAGTCGAGTATCGCGTTATCTTCGATACGCAGATAACCTGCCGATCGATATGAAATCGCCAGATGAATACGCGGCGATATATGCAGTATATCGCCGTATATACGTTCCCTTTTTGTTAAATGATTGACACACTTTGATACCTCAATTGGAAATACTCAATCAATCCTCTGTCTCTATATCCTTTGCAAAAGATATGAATGGCATTCTTTACCGATCTAAAGCGGCGTCTACAATGAGATTTAAAAATTAAGTTTTAAGAAAATTAACCAATCACAATCCATTATTCGTCTTACGTGAGAAGATTAATCGATTGTAATTGGTCAATTTTTTAAAATCTTAAGTCGTAATTCTCATTCTAGACGTCGCTTAAGGCAATAGATAAAGTTGAAGATGGGGAAAACGCGCGCATTAGGAAAAAAAATTAATTAATTCACCTCTATTATCTATCTATGTGGAGTCGCAGTTTAGATTTAAATAAATAATTGCTGAAAGAATGAAACTAATAAATTCACGGAATACACACAATTCAAGTTTAACGCTAAATAAATAGTTCTAAATAAATTAGCTTCAATGTGCCACATTTAGCATTGAGTGCACAACACATTAAAAATGCGAATCTAAATAATTTTTCTAAATAACAATAAAGGTAGACAGCGTACAGCGCATCACGAGCAAATAGCAAAGCTATAATATCGAGATTACCGAGAGACGCGCGAGTATCGGCGACTGAATACGCGTGTGCGAGTGTGTAAGTACCACAAGGCGCGCAATGTGTGGCGGAGAGAGCAATTATAAAGGGAAATCGACGGCTCCGATGGAAGATTCCGTAATCCGCAGGCAGCGACGGAAGGAAGAAACGCGTGTAAAGGAAAGCCGGCAGCTGCGATGATTGAAGAAACGTCACCTGTGTTTTGGTTGATCGTCGCGTACGCACACACAATCGATTGGCATGCGCGTGTAATTCGCTCCGACTTGCAGATGCGTCGAACCGATTAGACATCGGCAACTGTAGGCCGCGATGTAACGGACGACTTCAGCCTCGACCGGATCGCGAACAGAACAACTTTTTCCATTTCTTCGGAATGCGACGATCCATCATCGGCGCGCGCGAGACACGAAACGGAAACTGATTGTGAGCGCGAGGAAGCTCCTCGCTGTTAATGATCGGAGCAGCGTCGTAAACGGCGCGAGCGGAGCGGCCGCCGCTGCAAGAGAAGAGTATTGGAGCGGCTGAAATAAACTGGCGTAGGTTAGGGGATCGAGAAACAGCTGGGCTCGGCCTGGGCTGCTGCACGCCATGACTCACTGACTCACACTCGATCTATCCCCTCCCCTTTCTCGCCGGTTTATCCACTCTCTCGCTCCTGTTTCCGTCTCTTCATCGCTTTGGTAATCGCTTCTCTCTCTCTCTCTCTCTCTCTCTCTCTCTCTCTGATCTATCTTTTTCTTCTTTAATTAGGAAGATGCTTGTCTCCGACTACTCGCCGTCGCAGTCTTTCATTCGTTGGGGGAATACATTTTTCGAGTCTTGACGTTTCCAGATTGGTTCAGATTAAATGACAAATTGTTTATTAACAATAACTCAGAGAAATAACTCGAGACGTTCCGCTTACGATATATGTATACGTCTGGACGCGAATCTGTAGATTTATGTGTCTTATTATGCTTCTCCCGTCTGGGGGGAGTATCCTCCGTGACTCAAGCTTTGCCGCGATTTAATGAGAAATTATATTTGCGATATCTTAGAATGACACACTCGAGATGCGCCTTATATCGCCTTATTTCGTACAAAAGATCGCTTTTCTGTAAATTCTTTCCAATTAATTATTTACGTTTAAACGAATAATTCATGTATTATCTCACAAATAAAATTACAATGTTAAATAAAATATAAATAGATCTTGCTGCCTCTCATTATATTGAAATAATAAAGAGTAACAAATCTAAAAATTCTTCCTTCGTTTCCTAACTACAAAATAATTGTATTGGCACTGAAATATCGATTAATTTAATCAATAGCCTCGCAAGTATTTTTATACAATATCCCAAGTATCTCGATAATGTCGAGAAACTATAATTATCCGATTAACCACGCCTTTGCATAGATATTTTACTCAGTTCTACAACGAATTAGCGTATTCTTTGTACGAGATTATCAACGAGCTTTCTTTCAGTTTCTACTTTTATCGCTCGTCTTGAGCGTTGTGAATGCACGTCTTGGCAGCCAGTCTAAATACTGAATACTGCGAAAACTGAAATCGTCGAAGTGACACTTAATTTTGAGACTCGATGTCTCTGGATTGATTGTATCGATTTTATTCGGATTAGTCGTAATATAAAGCTCGTATCAAAATTACATAATGAAAGTGCTATTAGCTTTTTCATTATAAACCTTCGTTTCCAAGATATTTAAATCGGAAATCTGACAAAGCGAAAATTCAAAATAAAGTTATGCTGGTAGCGTTCTGATAATGCCAGTGCCGTACTCACAGGATATTCACCCGACCTTCATCCGATCTTTTTTATATACCTACTTGGCGTCGCGACACTATCGCGTCGCGTGATATCTAATCGGCGGAATCCTTCTTTTCACTATATTTTTTGCCGTCCTATATCTCTCACGATCATTGAGGGAATCTCTCGTTTATCTAATCAGGAAACCGTAGTAGCATTCTGCTTCTTCTCTTGAATCACGCATTTCATTAATCGAATGGACTTTATTGTTATTAGGTAGATAACATTCTTATCCTCTTGATGAGGAAGCTTCTAGTTGATGTAAAAAAAAAAAGAAAGAACCTCTTCTTCTAAAAAGTGACTCCGCAGCCGAAATTATAATTAATGGAGTTCGTGGTACAAGATTAATATATGTATATTGTGTTTTCGCAATTCGATATATGCATATAAGCTGATGAAAACCGTTAATAAACTGCTACATTAGTTGCTCGATTGCAAAAAGCTGCTGCACAATATTGCAGTACATACGATAAATGACACGTACTTAATTGTTATTTATACCGCGATACCGTAATACTCGATATTTCTGCGATCATTTTGTTCTTCTTGATATAAATCGCCTCGCAAAATATCTGCATTTTTCCCATTCCCAGGGTCATGTTTATAAAATTTGCACCAGGAGTTAGCTTGTGATTTTCGAGTATCTCAATATATAAGTCCTCTCCCCTTTTTCTCTAATGAATAAATAGTTTACATTTTTAGTATCGATTAAAATCATTAAACTACTAAAATACATTTAGGACTAAGAATAAATAATTAAAAAATAAAACATTTTTTAAATAACAGTCTTTATCTATTGTTACAATTTATAAATTTTACAAAATTATTAAATTTTTTTTAAGCTGCTTTTTTGACGCCCCTGGTTTCAGCGCCTTAGGACTATAGCCTTAAAAGCCTAAACCTAAACGCACTACTGCCCGTTTTTCATTCGATCGCTATCGCGTGTACGCAATGTTATTTGTACTGTGCAAACGATTATTGCGTAGATTATCTTCAGTGTTTCATATCACGTTTAATCGTTTTTGGCGGTTTTTGGCAAAATCGGCGAAATAAAAATCGACGAATCTCGCAAAAACTCTCTCAAATGCGTAAATTTATATGTATTTACGTAAGTAAATATTATTTATATGTATTTACAGATTTTTGTGTGCGCAGCGGGGAACGGCGCGCGCGATCTGTCGTGCCCCACGATGTGGATATATTTTAGTCATTTCGTGGGAACGGAAAGGACTTTGATCAATAACACACAGCGAGATGATGGTGGTGGCAACCCCACCGATAATCCTCCCTCCCCCCGCTCTCACTCCTTTCATATAGACGTGGCGCATGCTCGCGAATTAAATTCCGCCCCTCTTGATAATTTCATCGTGCTCCGTTTTCTCTCGCAAGAAAGGGGGTGAGAGGGAGAAAAAAGGAAAATGCGCCGCGCGCAAAACCACGTGTGCACATATAATTAGAACCATGGGTTACATATAATCTCGCGACCTTGAACGTGCGAGTCTGGATTTTTGAAACGAATATTGAACACAACGTAGAGTGAAAGTGCACGACGGACATTTATCGGATAAAAAAAATGGACCCGGGTACTCGCATAGCGTTGCTTTTGCTTCAGAAAAATTAGAAAGTAAAACTGCATAAATACGAGATTTTTTTCAATGAGAATATTTTATAAAACTATATGTAAAAAACATTGTATTATTTGTAATTGATTCTTATCGTTGAAGCGGTAGGCGAATCATACATCTATAATAAAATTATATTTTTAAAATTGTATGTTTATTGTACACCACAAAGTTTGCGACGTTTTAAAGAGTAGGTACTTATTAACGTGGGTATCTGTTTCGTGTAATACCTACATATATTGTGTTAGAGTTACAAGACGGAATTTAGTAACTGGCGATTGCGTTGCAGGCCAGGACCGAGATAAATTAATACGGATGCTACGTATTACCTTGTTCGCCACTTTAGCGTATTATAGTCATTAATGTTAGCGCTTTACGATGCAAGCACCACGGTGTGTTTAATGTAAATGCATTATTATACACTTTATTGAAACAAATAATTTACGGAGAAAATGTGAGAAGTAGAAAGAATTGATACAAGTAAAAGATTGGATCACTTAAGTGTAATAAAAATTAATTGCATCAGAGATGTTTTATAACATCATACGGGAGTATTTTTTACACACGAAAAAATCGATATATTCGTGAAAGTAGAGATGAAATCTGATACAGAAGTGCTAGATTTCCATTACCCGTAAGATTAAGTTATTTGTGTTTTTTTAAATGTAATTTGAAGTTTAGGAGATTATTTCAACCACAATGCGAGATGAATTTTTGCGATTGTCTGAAAATCGTGTATTACATAAATTGGTGGCAAAATCCAAAAATTAAAGTGATTGTTGCAGAGCAAAATGATGAAAAAATGTATTTTTGGCCAATAAAAAATTATTTTAACTTTTTTTTGGCCTTTTAGATTTTCTTTAATATTTTATTTAAATATTGGTAAAAAAGATGTAATAATTATTCAAAAAAGGCCGAACAAAAGGAAAAGTACGAGCAATTTTCGACGATACATTTTAAAAATGTATTTTTTCACTATTTTGCTCTGCTTCAACTGTTTTGATCATTTTTGAATTCAATAAACAATTTTACATAAAAATACATCATTTTCAGACAATTGCAAAATTTCATCTTGCATCGTGGCCGAAATGACCTCCTAAATATTTCAAATATGTATAAAAAATGTAAATAATGCGATTTCATGAAACGGAAATTCTATGCTAAATTTTGTCTCCACTTTTATGGATATATCGATTTTTTTATATGTAAAAAAATTGTTTTTATTACACACTAATGATAAATAAAGTAATATATAAAGTATAATAGTGTATATGTAAAGTATAATATAATGTAATATAAAGTATAGTGGTATAATGACAAAATAAAATAATAAAACGCACATAAAAGATGGTGTCAATTTTCAATTTAATAATTGACACGTTTTTAATTTTGCTGCAAAAATATTTGTCAACACAAAATTAAAGTGATCAATTAAGGCGTGAGCAATTGGCATGCGACACGATGAGCAAAAGAAAAGTGAAGGTAAAAGAATAAATCAATCGCATACGCGACCAGAATTTTCAGCCAAGTGGGGGCCAATATATTAAACGTCACCTGCCGAGTCGATCTGTGTGCGTGGATTCGTGCGTCGGCCAGGTGCAATATCGCTTACCTGCAATATTATCGGGTGACGGTCGCGACTTTGCCAAAGCAGAAGTCGGCTGGTAAGATCGCCCGCACGACTGTTCTCGGTGGATTCTAAGTCGCGACAATATCGTGGCCAAAATCTCAGATTGCTGCAACAATGTGATCAAAGCATTAGTCATCGCATTTTGCGCTATTCGTGAAATAAGCCTATTAATTAATAGAATGATGAACGAAGAGGGTGTACACGTGGATAATATCCAAATCGATTCTATAATCGATAATCGGTTATGTGACGGGCTGATAATCCAAAGTGATATACAGGGTATCCAGTAAATCGCCTGCAATACTTCGGGAGGTGTTTCAGGAGACAAAAAGAAGGAAAAAAGGTTATATAAATATAGATCCGGAAATAAGTCGTTTCTGAGTTATAACCACTTTTATGTTAAAAAATTTGTAATTTATTTTTCATAATCATAATTATACTAACAATCATAATTTATAATAATGAATGATCATAATTAGTTATAATCATTCTTTTTTTCAGGATTCACTACGCGGAGACATAGTCCGCTTGGCATCCCTGTTTTTTATTTTTTTTAATTTTTAATTTTAATTTTTTTTTCAATTTCTCTATATTTATAAATACGATTATATTATTTTTAGAATAAAGGATAAACATAAACAGATATTTAAATCAAATAAAATAAAATGAATGTTCAAAATACCCATTAATACGAAAGCAAGCCCTTATTCTTCTATCAAAAGAATTACGAACTCTGAAAAACATTTGGATCCTTTTAAACTATTACAATTAATATTCGATCAACCAAACTCGATTTAAATATCTGTTTATGTATATCCTTCATTCTAAAAATAATGTAATCGTGTTTACAAATATCGAGAAATTAAAAAAAAACAGTGATGCCAAGTGGACTATGCCTCCGCGTAGTAAATCCTAGGTACAAAAATAAATTATTATAACTAATTATAATTATTATAATAAATTATTATAAAAAATAAATTACATTTTTTCAACATGAAGTTTATTATAATAAATTATTATAAAAAATAAATTACATTTTTTCAACATAAAGTTATAACTCGAAAACGACTTATTTCCGGACCTATGTTTATATAACTTTTTATTTATTTATTTATTTTTGGTTCCCGAATCATCTCCCGAAATATTGCAGGCGATTTACTGGACACCCTATATAAGTATCTCCAAGATGGATTGGAAGATAAGATCAATTGTAAGTAGAGGACTGTTGTACAAAAAAAGGAGAAAATCTTTTGTATTATTATATATAAAACATAGATAAATATTATGTAAGTTTGTTATAAAACTATAAATTATTAAAAATGTATAACGACAAAACGGGCAAATGAGAATCAAGCGCAGTTAGTGAGGCGCAAAGTTATCTCTTTTTAATAACAATGAGAACTAAGTACCTGCAAAGTTTACAGTTTCAACTCATCTTCAAGTCATCATCAGTGTATCTTCAATTATTAAATCTCCCGCTTGGAGACCGTGAAGTATTTTAATAATTGAAGATACATTGATGATGACTTGAAGATGAGTTGAAATGTCTGTAAACTTTGTACTTCTCATTATTATTAATAAGAAATAATTTTGCGCCTCACTAACTGCGTTTGATTCTCATTTGCAAGTTGTGTCGTTACATTTTGAATATCGAGAGTTCTCTCTAAATTTTGTGATTATAAATTGTTATAAATAATTATATTTGTTATAAAATTATATTTTCCAAAAGTATAGAAAGCTCCCTCATCACATCCCTTGTATCTCCTTGCTCCCTAATACAGTCTGTCACAAAACAATGATGCATGCAAAAGTACAAGACTGTTTCATTCGCAAAGTATATACAAGCCGGCGACAGCTCGCACAATTCCGTGCGTTCGCGTAAAGATAAAAGGGAATGATGTCACGTGCACTTACACGTTGCGCAAATGGAATTCCTCTTACGCGCGAATCTTTCCCCGCAGCTTCCGTCCAACGCGATAGCACTTTTTTCTCTTTTCGAGTCGCGGAACCTCTTTGAAAGAATGAACGAAAGCTATGGTATTTTTGTCAAAAATGCAAAGAGATACATAGGTATGGATTTTGCATACATTTTATTTCGACGTGTTAGAAATGTTTTCCTACAGTCCTGCACAGTTCTTTCTTCTTTTACCATTTACGTACAAAATTTATGCTACCTGTCTTTTACAAAAGCTATGGTATTTTCATCAAAACACAAATGCAAAGAGATACATATAGATTTTACATACATTTTTTATTTTATTTCGACGTGTTAGAAACATTTTCCTATGCACAGTGTCAATGGCGGATCCAGAGAATTATTCTTGGGGGGGGGGGGGGAGGAGGGGACGGTATGACAAAATATGCATATTTAGTTATTATTGTTTTTGATATTATTTGTAACGATATTAATTGATTGAAATTGTTTTATCGAATGCATAAGTTAAAAAATATAAACGTAATCAAATTTGTAATAAATTGAGTGAACATTATTTAGTCTCGAATAATTTCTGATAATTTTTTTTGTCAATTTATTTAAAATCGACTTTTTCTAATATACGAAATTTGTTTGGAGAGCTCTGGACGGGGGAAGGGGTAGGGGCGATCGCCCCCTCCGCCCTTCTCCTTATTGTATCCGCCACTGCACAGTGTTCTTTCTTCTTTTACCGTTTAGGTACAAAATTTAGGCTACGTGTCTCTTACAAAAAAAAATTCTTTTAGATTTAAAGCAGAACTTACTTGCATTCAGCAAGGGGATCCTGTCCTGTCTCGGTTTCCTGCAGCGTTTTATCGCAATGCCGTATCACGTTATCCGCCAGAAGTTTCTCTGCAACACGAGATCATATCATGAAGATAATACGTACGAGACAAAGTTTATTCTTGCGTAAGTTCAATCTGACAGTCACTCTCTGTACACAAAAAAAAACAAATATTTAATTATTTAAAAATCGTCTTTTCTTTCAGGGCGACGTTTGTGCTTAGATTATTGTTGCCCTCTTTTTGAGATAAAGATAATATGGAAGCTGAAAAGAAGACGATTAGGAATCTCCGTTAGGCTTCCGCGTCGTTGTTTATCTTTCTGTTTGACTTTCTCAAAAATAGCCATATGCTCGCGAGAAAAGTAAACCATGAAAAAACGAAATACAAAGCGCAGCCTTTCGTGTAGTAAGAAGAAATATGATGAAACACAAAAAATGGGCCGTCGCTTTTTTACTTCTCCTTATATCTTGTAAATTAAAATTTTGCACATATATTTTTATGATAACGGAATAGTAAATATTTATTGCATATAATTAAATATATATTACGTATAACCACAAAAATATCGAGAAATATGAAGATATACATAGTATTTCGGAATAAAAAGAAATAAAATCATAAAAATATCAAAAAGTCTTTATATGTTACTGCAAAAATAATTAAAATGTTTAAAAAGTTTCGTTTTTTTTCTAGACAAATTGCTTCTAAGTAGTTCTAGTTTTTAGGTAACATACGCGTTTTGAAAGTAAAATTAAAATTCAATTATGATAATAATAAAAATAATAAAGTACGTAAAATAATATAAAATATGTAAAAAATATTATACTCTATTTACACAAATATAAGTAAATATAATATATGTATATCATACTGAGAGAAGTGTTTAATATTTGTGATTATAATTGCATAGTAAAATAATTATGTTAAAAGCTCCATTTTTATAGTTATTGTTATAATAGTTATAATTATATTCATATTTCCATAAAAACCAAATATATAATTGACATCGAAAATGATTATACATTATAGTTAAATTATGATAATTGCAAATACTCTTCTCTCAGTGCAAACAAAAGATTTCTTTCAGACATAGATAATTATTTTGTTAATTTTTTTAAACTAACAAAAAGTATATAAGATTAATCGACCAAGGAATGAGCAAAGGTAATAAAATTTGGTAATACCTTTGCTCGTTTCTTGGCCGATTGGTCTTATACTTTTTGTTATTCAAACACGAGCTTGACATTGCAATTAATTTTTAAACTTATAATATTCACATTTATCCCTGCCTCATTAGGCATGAAGATACCGAAGAGTCCGTATGCAAAAGTCAATGGAATGTTTATATTGCATTATACTATAAATTAGTGTAAAAAATAGGGTTAATGTGCAATACATTTATACGCAACTGATACGTAACAAACTGAATGAAAAGAAACTAAATGAAATTGTTATTAATCATTGCAAAAAAAATCTAAAGATGATAAGTATGAACGAAAAAAAGGTTCGGTGAAAAGAACTTTGATTCAAAATGTCATTAAGGAAGATATTGTATATCGTAAATAAATTATCCCTATGAATGACACTTACTCAGGAAATTCATCGTGTGTTTTCTTGAGAGCGTTTCTCGAGAACTAACGCAGGCAATAATATAAAAACAATAAAAAAAATGTTCTTCCTGTTTCAAGATTCTTGAAATAATATTCGCGTAACCTCATCGACCGTCTTGATCGCGAGATTTTGCGATGCAAGAAACAAAACCGACGCCGCGACGTTTCGTTTCGTAACTTCGTGTAGGACTTCCTGCTTGAAAATAAACTCGAATGCACCCACGCAAGTTTCTCAAAGATCTATCGCGCACCGAATTTATTTTGAATTTTGATAGATCGCCGTTATTTCGCAACTGTTTCTCGTGCCTTGCGTGCGAGTGTTTAAAGTCTGCAAAAGTTTAGAATGTTGCACAACGAGCTAAAGTTTGTCGTGTAAAACGCGATATACGCCGTTTGTCAAAGACCAAAACTCGAAAAGAAAACCTCGCAAACTGTGAATACGAAGCTACTATCACCGCGTATTATGGTATTTATAATGTAAATATTAATGTTAACATTAATTAATGAACCTTTCTGTAATCCTAATTGTTGTATAAAAATAATTATGAGATATATCACTATTTAAAAATTTAAATTAAATTAGAAATTTATTCTTCATTAATCTTATCTGTAAAACATTATTATTAATTATATTTGTATACAAGAGTTTTTATAGTTACGTTATTATTTCTCTTTTATTTTTAATTACACACTCGCGCGTACGTAATCCTTTTTGCTCTCACGTTACAACATCGCTCAGGAATGGTTGCACTCGAATATTGTCGAATGCGATGAGAGATATCTACATGGAGTTTTGTTGACTGCATTGATTTTTGCCGCTGCAAAATGCAAAAGAGATGACGACTAATAAATACCCTAGGAAAATTATAATTTTTTTGTACGTCTGGGTGGTAAAATTGTATATATAAAGATTTTTTGCAGGAAGTTGTTCGAAATGGCATATTATATGTATAACAGTAACACATTAAAAGCCCTGACCGTCCACGTGCTTGCGTAACTTTTTATCTTCAAAAAATTGGCCAAAAATACCGTTTTTTCAAAATATCTCTGAAAGTATTGATTTTATCGAAGTGAAGGTCATTATCAAAAAGAAACCTGAAAATTACAAACAATTTGATTTTTCTGTTGAAGATCGTACAATCAATACTTTTCAAGATAGAATTTTTTAAAAAGTGTTATATTTTTGATCATTTTAAAAATAAACAGATTTTTCGCACTTTTTTTCATAAATATCTCGGATTTAGCTATACTTCTACGTAGAAAAAAATCTCTTATGAAAATAAAAGATTATTAAATTCCCTACAAAATCGTTTTTTATTCATCCTCGTACGACCAATAGTTTTCGAGATACGATTTTTAAAATGTTTTCTTTCATTTTAGAACGCTTATTTCTTAACGTTTTTCGTAAATATCTCGGATTTGGCTACTTCTACGTAGAAGGTACCTATTATCAAATCAAAAGGTTTTTAAATTTCCTGCAAAATTGCTTTTTTATTGAACCTCGTTCGATAAATAGTCGCCGAGATAT
Organism: Wasmannia auropunctata; assembly: GCF_000956235.1. Classification (NCBI taxonomy): domain Eukaryota; kingdom Metazoa; phylum Arthropoda; class Insecta; order Hymenoptera; family Formicidae; genus Wasmannia; species Wasmannia auropunctata. The sequence continues at coordinate 41,867 of NW_012027804.1, forward strand.
AAATAAATTTCATCACATTGTAATAAATTTTAATGTAATAACTTGCTTGTGACTTATATGTGAAAAATATACACTAACAATCTTAAAGCTTATGATTAAGTTACGTATGAAAATCAAGAAAGGCATATATCGCACATTCTGAAAATTAATACTTTCAGAAATATTTTTGAAAAACGGCATATTTGGTCAGTTTTTTGAAGATAAAAAGTTACGCAAGCACGCGGGCGATCAGGACTTTTAATGTATTATGTTATATATATATGCCATTTCGAACAACTTCCTGCAAAAAATCTTTGTATACAATTTTGCCGTCCAGACGTACAAAAAAATCGTAATTTTCCTGGGCTATAACGACATCGCGATGCAAAACAATGCACTCGAGATTCGCTCGAGGCGGATGAAACGGAATTGGCAAGTGACAGTTCGAACAGCCCTATGGAAAGAGACTCGATGAACTTACGTTCCGAAGTGTCAAGGCACTTTTACTTTTGTTTCCCGACAAGGCTCCTCTCTGCGCGACTTGTATTTCCCTTCGGTTCCGCCTCGTCGCGAAATGCCTTTGGTATCTAGATGGCATCGGTCCAACCGTTGCCTATCTCACGAATCTACAGACGCCACTTGCCAGACGTATTTGCGCCAGAATCGTCCGTGAAAGTTTAAATCGGATCTTACCGGCGGATCCGTTCCTACAAACATCGATAATAGAGTTCGAAAAACGAGAACGAGCGTGAATATCAGAGATCTCTTTCAAAAAATAAACTCGTCTGCTCAATAAATATTTGTGAAATTTTTAAAACGCGTTTGGTGGCGTATTATATTACGTGATCATTTAAACGGCTCTATAAATTTTCTATGCATGTACAAGCGCATCGATAATTTCGCAGATTGTTTTTCATTAGCCTGTAATTATTCAAATAATATTTTACGCGACGCAAATAAAATATAAATAATGCAATTCGTATTATCGCCTACATTTATGTTTTTGCTGAACTTCTCTTATTTGTATCCTTACAGTTAAGATTATTAGCGTGGACACGAAGTTCAACGATCAATGCACGAGAATGTTGTTATGTCTTATTGACAGGGTTGGGTAAGTTAATAAGTAATAATAAGTTAATAAGTTTTTTAAATTAAGTTAAAGTTAACAGTCTCAAAAATTTAATTTAGTAAAGATATTAGTTAGTCCATAATAAAATTAATTGAATTAAAAGTTAAATTAATAAAAAAAAGTAATTGAAAAGTTAAAAGTTAAATTTTTATTACAGGATTTAATAGATGCTATACAAGCATCGATTTACTAGATTGCCTCTGGCAATTTAATTGTGATATTATGTTAATGCTCGGTTTAAAGCTGTATAGAAGCACGCGATTTGCAACCGTGCAGTGTACTCGAACCGAATAATTGTAAGATTCACATTTTATAATACTATAAAGCACCAAGATTCGCTTTGACCGCGCTGGTGTTTGTCATTCTTAATTGTTTGTAATATTCCGGTCTTTCTTGATACTTAATTAAAATTTTTTATTTAATAATTTTAGGGTTTCTAAATAAAATTTCTAAAGTGTATATTTGTTATACTTATTTCTGTCAAGCCGCAGAAAGAGGACCGATTTCGAAGGACTTCTTCCAACATGATTTAATCTTAATGCATATAGAAGGCTCCGCGAACAGACTATATTTATTATGTTATACCTTCCTTCCCGCGGCCAGACTATATTTATTAAGTTATACCTATCAATTGCCTTGATGTGCATTCTCAAATTTAAGTTTGAAGACGTAGATGTGTATTTTATTTTTTTACAAGAAGCACTAAAAATGTAACTTTAAGAAAGTTAAATTAAAAGTTAATAGTTGCCGATAAAATGTAACTAAATTAAGTTGAAAGTTAAGAGTCTAAAATGCAACTAAGTTAAGTTAAAATTATTTAACTTTTTAACTTTTTAACTTAACTTTTATCTTTTTAGACACTACCCAATCCTGCATATTGATATATAGCTACCTCAAGACCGGACCAAGAAGTTTAATTCCGGTCGAGATCAAAATGCATCATAACCGAACTGAATTGCTTATTTAGGTATGACTAATCGATAAAACCTTCATATTTTATTTATTTTTCTATTGCTTAATGCAATTATGATTATCGAGGATGAAACACTGTCTTACCTTTCTCGTACTTCTTCCGTACGTAGGAGAAGTTGTGATTCACGTCTGGCGAGTTCGCGTTGTCGAGGAGATCGGAAGACAATTGACGTTGCAGGAGAATCGTTTCGTGAGTAAGCTCACGAACCTGTATGAGAAGCTCCTCGTAGCTCGAGACCGGGAGCGTCATCGCTGTGCTTTCCGTGCTTCACCGCGCCTCTGCGCATGAATCTTGTCTGTACAGCCATTCGACTTTAATTCTGCAATTCAAAGTGAAATATTTACGTGGCGGGTAGGATAGGATACAAGATTGATTAGATCGGCAGCGCTGTCTCGCGTTAGCATTCGTTAGAAAACAAGAGAAATATATATTTCAATATATCGTAATACGACAGAGAAATATAATTAATTGATGTTAATTTCTTTCATAAAACCTTTAACAATTTGTGAATAGTTTGCTTAAAAGTTAATAAGTTAAATTAAACCGTTATGCGAATAAATCAAATAATTGAAGAAGAATCAAATATGATGAAGGCTACGATCTAGATAGGAATCTTCTAATAATATTTATACTTATATTTTTTAAATGTATCTTTTAATTTTTGTATTTCAAGATCCATAATAATTGGCACACAGTTTATATAAACTGAAAGATGTATTTAAAAAATATACATATAAATATTATTACATATATCTATTAGGGCTGGTGATTTGCTTCGAAGGCTTCGACATTCGAACTTCAAGCTTCGAAGCTTTGGCATTAAATTCGAATTCTTTTGAAGCTTTGAAGTTTCGAAAAATACATTCGTGTAAATCATAAATTTATTCAGAAAATTTACAAATATTGTAAATAAAAAGAATTAATATACATACTCAAAATATACGAAATTATTCCTACAAAATTTGAAAGTACTATAACTTGAAATATTACAAATTGAAATTAAACTTGATACATAGATTTGTAAATAAGGAAAGATAATGATCAATAAAACAATCCAATTAAGAAAATAAAAAAAAAATTTATTCTTAAACTTAGAAAGGTCGAAGCTTCGAATATTCGAAGTAAAAAGTAACAGCCCTATAATATCTATAATGCCTCGTATTTGGTTTTTCTTCAACATTGAAAGAAAAAAATGGTTGCATTTATCATAGTTTAACTATAATGTATAATCATTTTCGATGCCAACTATACATATATATGTTTGACAGAATTATAAATATTTATAATTATTATTACTAATAATTATAATGTTGTAGCAGTAATTAGAAGTAGCAATTGTGGCGCAGAGAGTTGTGCGTCTGTTTTTCGGTGCCAAAGACCAGGGTTCAAATTCGACTAGAAACAATGGATTTTTATTCGATCGCTACCTCTCGGAAGACAGCGGCAATATCCCGCGGAGATCTATCTTACCATAAAAACCCCTCTAAAGGCCGTTCGGAACCGGCGAGAAAACTGTAGGTCCCAGTGCCGAATTTAAAGTGGGGGCCCCTGATTTTTAAACTCAATTTATTTTTAATTAAGTTTTATTTATGCATTATATATGGAAAGAACGATTTTCCTGGTAAGTCTAAAAATTTTGATACAGATCTGAAAATAATTTTGTTGGAAACTCAAAAATGATGAGCATTGCTGTAAAACATTTTGATATTCTGGCAAGCAGTTTGAATTTTTAACAAAATTATTTTGATGACCGAACAAAATTATTTTCAGATCTGCGTTTAACAAAATTTTTAGACCTTACAGCAAAATCGTTCGTTCCGTATGGGAGACCCCAATTTGCGGGGGTTCCTGGGCGGCCGCTCAGTCCGCCTTCCTTCAAATCCGGCACTGGTAGGTCTCGTATATCTGTATAAATTGTAAATAGCGCACACCACGGAATTACGGGGTTCCATGAGTCAAAAGCAGACACTACGCTTCTGACAAGAGGCAAAGGATTCGGAAGAATGGAAGAAGCACTGTAATAACTGTAAAAATGGAGCCTGACTATAATCATTTTTTTCTGCAATTATAATCCCAAATACCAAACACTTTTCTCTCAGTAAATTATTTGATTTGTCAAAGTTAGTTTGATCCTAGATATGGGGGATAAGTGGGAAAAATTGCGTAATTATTACGCTGCGTCGGATAATATGCAGATGTTTTTCAATGCATGAATAAAAGTCGGAGCGGTACGTTTTTAATTTCATATGGTTTTTCAACATATATATAACGTTTGTTACGGCGCACACGAAAATGTTTCATTACATCAGAGAACAGACGCTCTCGCTGTTAGTGCGCTTAAAATTATTTTCACAGATGAAGATTCTCGAGAGGATATTGTTGCGATAAAGAATGAGAATTTCCGAGATGAAGATTTACGAGATGTACGCAACAGCTTTCGTGAAAATTGCACGTGAAACACGCAATGTTAAGCGTGCTTATTTCCCAATAATCGATAACACAATTTGAAGAATTCGAAAATAATAAAATGAATTATTTTATGTACATTTTATACATAGATTATACAGTCACAAAACTAATTATCCAGACAGTGCAGATAATATATAGATGATTTCTTCAAACTGTTCAGGTGTCATTTATATTAGACATTGTATTTATATGTATTTAGACAAGTATAAATTTTGAAATTACCAGTGCTATTATACGTGCGTGGAATCATAATTTTTAACACTCGGAATTTTTTTATTGCCCGAACAATTAGTTTCGTAATCGTGCAACTGTACGCCATTTGCTTGGACACAATTTATATATGTAGATATAAATATGCGTATTATGTGTAATAGAGATATAAATATGAATTGTGCATACATGTGCAGTCGTGGACATATTGGTTGCGGATTTTTTTTTCACAGGTTTTTAGTATATATTTAATATATATAATACATATTTTACAGGTAACTAATACTTATTTTATAAATTCGAACCACGATGGTGTACTATCTTTAATCTAGAGTCAATATACCATCGTGGTTCACATTTGCAAAATATTAATGCGTTTCGAAATCTATTAAAAAAAAAGTGTCGCAACCGATATGTCTACGACTGTATACATAAACATACATACGATACACGATCACGAAACTAATTGTCCGGGTAGAAAAAAAATTCCGAATGTTAAAAGTTATGATTCCACGCACGAATTATGGCACTGGTAATTTCACAATTACTAGTCTAAATACATATAGCTACAACGTCTAAATATTGTTGTACCCCTGTGTCTTCTAATTGTGGCTTAAGTCGAGCGACCGCGCGAAGTATCGCGCGAAACAAAGAGAGAAGAAGACGGTTGCCGGGGGCAACGTTGTTGTGTCGTTCCGCCGCGACTTTTGACGTGAACGTTATAAAATACCGATATTTAAGACGATTTAATTAGCAATAAACGTTTCGTTCTTTTTTTTGAAGAGTTGCTATATTTATTTCCCCCGCGCGCGTCCGGAAGTGCCGATTTCGACTCGCGCGCGAGTTCCGCTCTGCAACGAGCGCAACAACATAAATAACGTTTGGACAACAGTTTAAAGAAATTATCGATATATTAACGCATTGTCCGGATAATTAGTTTCGCGACTGTATGTACTCTACTTATATATATTATATTATTGTATTATATTTCTGATTAATTAGCGTGAAATTTGTGTAGCTTCTTAGAAACTTATCGTTTGAATAAATATGGAATTATTAAGGATTTTTGTAAGCAGCGTATACGACTATAACAACATTATCGAGTCTAGCTATCCAATTCTATCGAAATCGCAATACTGGAAATAAGAATCTAGGCCTTTGAGCGCGACGCGATTTTTCCCCCAAGTGATGCTGCGAATTCATACATATGCAACGTGAAGAGTATTGCGCTCTCTCCGCATCTAAAGCTTTTGTTGGATGCAGTGGGAGGAAACATTGCACTCGTTCTCTCCTGAGGGCACTCATGTCTCTTCCATTTGGTGATATTTGCGCTCACACGATGGTCCGAAAGTGCATATGTGAATATACATATCCACGCGTATCGTCTATCTCGAGAGTGCATGTTATGAGCACAGTATGTTGCAATGAATAGTAGACTCGATCGATTGTGAGAGCAAATGCACGCTTGTGAGTGCGTTACGCGCACATTTATTTCAGAACGCGGAGCAACTTTGTAAAAATCAGGGTTGGGTAAGTTAATATTTTTTTTCACCAAGTTAAGTTAAAGTTAACAGTCTTAAAAATTTAACTTATAGTTAAAATACAAGTTAGTCCATATTAAAATTAATCGAGTTAAAAGTTAAGTTAATAAAAGAAAGTAATTGAAAAGTTAAAGTTAAATTTTTTCATTTTATAATTTTAGGGTTTCTAAATAAATTAAGTATTAGGAAAGACCGTGGAATGTTAACTAACAATTGAGATTTTAAAACGTCAACGACAGTACAAAGCAGATCTTGGTGCTCCCATATAATATTAGTGTAAATTTTACAATTTTCGGTTCATATAACAACACGTGGCCGCAAATTGCTCTGTGAAGTTGGCCCTACTTTTTTAAAATTCGAAAAAAATAATCAAAGTTCCGGTTGCCCCCCGAAGAGTTCTAGAGTTCTCTATATCGATTTTAGAAAGAGTTCCGTTGATTAGCGCTCCGAAGATTCCAAATTTCGAACGCAGTACCTTCGGAGCGCTAGAACTTTTTAGTTTTTGATTTGTCAGAGTTGACCATTAAGGATAATCGTTAGAACTCTTTGGGGAGGCCGTCAGAACTCTTAAGAAATTGTCGGACTTCTGAAAAAATTTTTCAGCTGATATGAACTCGAAAATTTTCAAAAAATTTCTTTTTAATTCCGGCAATTTCTTGAGAGTTCTGATAGCCCCCCAAAGAGTTCTATCAATAACCCTTATGATCAAAATCGCTCAAATAAAAAACAAAAGAGTTATGGCCTTTTAAAGTTACAAAAATGTGAAGTTGATCCTCATGTCTTCAAATGGTGTTTTCATCGCTTTAATCAACAGAACTCTTTCTAAAATCGATAGAGAACTCTAGAACCCTTGGGGGGGGGGGGGGGCAACCGGAACTCTGATTATTTTTTTCAAATTTTAAAAAAGTGGGGCCAATTTCACAGAGGTCCAATCGCGTGCATCTCCGAATCAAATAATATGGAATATCATAATTAAATTGCCAAAGGCAATCTAATAAATCGATGTTCAAAACATTAAGTCCTGTGAAATCCCCCCACCTTCGCGACATCAAATAAATGCTAACTTGCATCTATACGAATCTGTAAAGAATTTATTGCGAAAAAATATCACCTCATATTCTTAGCCAGAAATCTTCTAAATAAAGTTTCTAAACAAAGTGTATATTTGTTATACTTATTTCTGTCGAGCCGCGGAAAGAGGACCGATTTCGAAAGACTTCTTCCAACGTGATTTAATGCATAGAAAGTCCACGAACATTGATTCCTTCCCGCGGCCAGACTATATTTATTATATTATTACAATTGCCTTATAATTATATTATTACAATTGATGTGTGTTCTCAAATTTGAGTTTGAAAACACTAACATAGATATGTATTTTATTTTGGGACTTGGGTTTACAAGAAGCACTAAAAATGTAACTTCAAGAAAGTTAGATCAAAAGTTAATAGTTATCAATAAAATGTAACTAAATTAAGTTAAATTTAAGAGCCTAAAATGTAACTAAGTTAAGTTAAAATTATTTAACTTTTTAATTTTTCAACTTAACTTTTATCTTTTTAATTACCCAATCCATGATAAAAATACAAAGATTGCAATATAAATTCAAATTAAGGGGTAACACCACTGTAACGGCCCAAAAAATTGCACTTTTTCGACATTTTTTTTTTAATGGAAGGAAATGAAATAAAGTATTAATACTCCGTGAAGTTAATAAGCATATATTGAAGTACTTGTAAAAATTTTTTCATAAAATAATACTACAAAATGGCGGAATGGCAGCCATATTCCCGATGCTCTTTTAAAATAAAGGGGTCCGCGGCAAGCAGTGTAGCCGTTGGAAATTTGAACAGAGAACAAATAAAAAAATTCCTCATGATCTTCAATGGTATATCTAGTACAATACGTATGGGATTTCAGAAATATTGATT
>NW_012027804.1:50118-77050 GCF_000956235.1 Wasmannia auropunctata
CGTATTCAATGGTACAGCGCTTGTGGGGGCAGGTAGTGTGGACCAAACTGAACAAAAAAGTCCTCTACCATTTTGCGATCTTCGCAATAGTTATCGAGATACTAATCATTTTAAAAAAAGAAAAAATTTTACATAATGGCCAAGTTTTTGCTTCACTATGATTTGACTTTGATCATTTTAATAACTTTAAGTCTATTTTACGAAACTTAAAGTTATTTGGAAAAACAATAGCATTAAACTTTTGCTGCATATAATTTTGAATAATTTAAACAATTTATTAAAAAAATATTTTTCTGGTTTGGAATAAAATATTTTTGTCTTTATGTTTAATCAAATACTTGACGATTTGTATGATCTCATATTTGTTTTTGGACAACTTTTATTCGTTAAAATAATATTTTTGGTTTAGATAAGATGTAGCTAATGTACGATACACTAGTACAAACTTGGCGTAAATCTTTTTTTTAAAGATTAGTATCTCGATTATCTCGATAACTATTGCGAAGATTGCAAAATGGTAGAGGGCTTTTTTGTTTAGTTTGGTCCACACTATCTGCCCACAAGCGCTGTACCATTGAGTACGAGACACCCTGTATATATATATATATACATATATACATAGGTCAAAAAGCACGGGTGACTCATGTATTTTTGTTTGTATTTGTGTTTATTTAAATAATATGTATTTCATAATGATTAAAAAAATTATTATTATTATAATATAAAAAAGGAAATCTAATAATGCATCATATATTATGTATTATGTCCATGCATGATATCAGAAATTATTTTATGTTTCTTTTTATAGCTAAAGTATTAAATAGCCTGAACAAAAAGTTCAGCGTGACTCGGTGATTCACACGGAACGCGTTAATTTGACTTTAACGTAATTCGTATGGCGAAACAAATTGCAAGCTGCTAATTCGAGTTATTCCATTATCAACTATTCTATAGCTTTAATCGAATATTTTGTGGTGATAATATCTAATTTCCTTACTTTTAATATGGCGTGTAGCAGAACTGAATAGAACTGACAAGTCAACTACTATAATTAAGTAATTTAGAGATTTGATCTAATATCTTTTCTCATTTTTATCGGCATTTTACTTGCTTAATGAATGCAGTTTTGTAATCCTCTTTAGATTTCTTGCAATTTGATGTTGCGTTATTTATTTTTTCGTTATATCTTTCCAGAAACTGTGACAAATTACATAACGGTACTGCAAGATATTAATCATCACTCACTGTGAGTGGCAAAGCGTTAATTATCTATTATCATGCGAAAGAGCGTAGATTTAAAATTTTTAATAAAACTTACACAAATAGTTGCACATTTCAGGAGTTCCAAATAAAAGTACCATATTGTGTTGTATTTTTAAAGGCAAGGACTCGTTCTTTATTCTCAAGGCGTTTCGATTATACGTATTTGGACTTGGTCGCAAACAGCATGCGTTTCCTCGGAAATCAATAAAAAGGAAATGGCAATTTGGTCTCGCGTGGTCTCGCTAATTATAGTCATGGAGGTTTTGACCAAAGATGGAAAAACCTTGACCTGAGAATGGACGATCGGTTCATATAGAACGCCCATAAAAGCGCAAAGCCTGATATGCGATTTGCATTTGATAGACTATAAAGGGGAATGTGAAGGGAATGATTATACACGTGTTCACAGGATCCCGCTGCGTCCATCAGGATCACAAAACTGCGGCGAACAACGCGCTTGTACAATGCACGTTACAGTGTATATTGTAAAATTAAGCTGAGTTAAAAAAAGAAAAAGAGACGGAAGAGACATAGAGTTCTAATGACTTTGACTTTTATTATCTTCGACAGTATAATCCAATCGAGGTTTCAAATGTAATTCTCCTTTTGTTTTTCCTCAACGAGCTCTATCGAAGCTTTGAATTCTGTATATTTATTACCTATTTACGTCAGTGTTGTCTAACTACTTTTTACCTATAAACATATACTGCGTATATTAGAACGAGAATTAAACGAAAATTATAATTTTTTTAAAATAATAGAGACTAAAAAATATAATTGTAAAATTGTACGAATTTTCGTGTCATATCTCTTGAAATTCTTTGTGACAAACACTGTAAAAAAATTATATATAAAATTACAACAATCCATTATTAAAGATACATTTTTACACACCTTTGTAAGTAAAGTTCCAACTTATGAATAAAATTAATATTTTTCTTTATGGCAGTTAAATAATTTGCAAAAGTAAATTTACAATTGAAGTTGAATTTAAGTTTATAAAAATATTTACATAATACGACTTCAATTTTTACTAACATTATTCAACATGTAATAATACTATTCCTAATTGTCTACGTAAGAGCTTCGAATTTTAAGTATAAGTCGCGAACGAATTACATACATTTAAAAAAAAGTGTATATTTAAATATAATATATAACACAAATTATAAAATATACTTATTACTGTTTTTGTAATTTTCTAATATAAAGATATATGTACGTATTTAAAAAAATATAAAGATCTATTTTATTATAATATAATAGTCTAATTATATTAGAACTAATATAAAGATCAAATATGAAGAATATTTACATAATTGCAAGTTAAAATACTAATTTTTTGTAAAAATGCACATTTTTATACATATTTCCATTAAAAATTGTGTAATTTTTACACGTATTATTTACTAAAGTTTACATACTTTTTTTACAATAAAATACCGCGGAAAAATCATAATTTTACAATCATCGGATGAAATCACGGAAAAATGTGTGCATCTGTCGATAGGCTTAATAGTCCGCAATCTTGCGTTTGCATCTCCCTCACGTGCGTTTTGATTCGCGTCGGCAGCTTCTTCCGTTTCTACGAACGCGGAAGCGCTCTGCTTGATGCGTTATATGTATGTTACTTTGCACGTATATACATTGCGGCGTCTCGCGGAAAACAGAAATCCAATACGCGGTAATTTCGAAACCAGAGGTATTTCGGAGTGCTTTATTACTACATACGGGAATTGAGAATCGCTTACGGCAACTCGCAAACGACGGAAGATGAAACCGGGTGCACTCACGAGAGATATCGTCACGAAACGGTCAAAGCGAACAAGAACGATGTGGAATTGACTAGCGACCTAGATCTTCTTTGCATATGTCGTCGTGCTACCTGCTCTTCCTCTGGCGACTTCTTTCTCCTTACAAAGCGATCACCATGTGTTCTGTCTTCATTCCAGCTATGTGTACCACTTATTCGATACATGCGTAACGAGCCAGCCGGCAATCATTCCGACAAATGCACGACTTCTTTCCGTTACGTATACAACAGATAGAATTTACGCACATGAAATTTATGGAGTTTAAAGACTGTGTTAATTTTCTCGCTGTAAACAAAAATGCTTCGTTGATGTATTATACGAAAAGGTTTCTACATCTTTCGAATCGTACGGCATTATATAGAAGCTTTGTTTATATTATATCATAAATTTATTTTTACTTTTCTGAGCTACAATATATCCCAGCAAAGACAGATAATAACTGCAATATTGCAACAACATTGTAACATTAACAATGTAAAAATCAAGTTCCTTGTAATAACAATAAAAAATGTAATGCCACACTAACGAGCATTTTATATAACGAGGATGACAGCGTTTATTAATTTTGTAATATAAAATTTAAGAAGCGGTTCATGTTTCAACTTAACTTAGTCTTCTTCAGCCGCAAAATAATTAATAAAAGGAAACGCAAGTCACATATTCGGTACCGCAATAAAAATTAATAAATATAATAATATAAATATAAAGGAGCCAGAATCACATAGTTAATGTTAAAACCAATAAATGAAACATATAAAATTATAGTCAAAACAGTCAAATGATAATTTTATATATGTTTCATTAATTTATTGGTTTTAACATTGACTATGTGATTCTGGCTTCCTTTATATTTATATTACTATATTTATTAATTTTTATTGCGATACCGAATATGTGACTTATGTTTCCTTTTATCAATTGTTTTGCGGCTGAAGAAGACTAAGTTGAAACATGTACTGCTTCTTAAAATTTTATATTACAAGATTAATTAAACGCTGTCATCCTCGTTATAAAGTGCTCATTAGTCTGGCCTTCATTAAATTTTTTAACATTGTAACATTTTTGCAATATAGCTGGAATGTTGCTGCAGCATTGCTGTTATAATCTGTGTTTGCTGGGATGGTATCATTCCATAAATAAGTATGAGAAATGGAATGTGTGGAAAATTAGAACAATTATTTTAAGATATGTTTTTAGAGTGCGGTGAATTTTCATATCGCCTGCTTTTACAGATTTCACCGTCGCATTTTAGACAGCTCATAATCATCGTTGTTCCGATTCTACTTACCTAAAGCTACTTTCACAAAGTACTACTAAGTATTAGAATACAGACTTTGCGGGATAATCGTAACGTTCACACCCGTCATTCATATTATGCAGATTTATTGTTGAAGAACGACAGAAGCAAAGTTTATGCTATATAATGTTAAACATATTTCATTATTAATTCTTATAACGCGCAACTTCTTCGAAATACGTACGCACGCGCAAATCAATTATGTATTATTAATATTGCAGAGCATGGAGAAGAGAGAACAATGAAATTGCTCATTATAATAAAATATGAACATTCTGCGAACGTTATTCAGCGTTGCCATGTCCAAACGTGTCTTCTGTCGGAACAATAACCATGAAAATTTTACGTTCAGTCCGCGCATATCATGCAATTACGCGTAATTATCTCGCACGACAAATTAACTAATTAACTTTTACACGGTTATCTGAATGAGAAAAAAACGAATAAGCATAGCAAACGAATAGTCATCTTAAGTATGCATTTTTCTCCCGTTTTCTGATTTCAAGTTTGTCATAAAGAACTGATAAAGATTAAAACAAACCGACCATAATATCTTTCTTTCTCTCTCTTACCTCTCCTCTCCTGCGAGCCGCGATTTCGCGATTTTGTTTAACGAATTCAGTGGCATTCATGCGTTCACCAAACGGGTTCATTACGATATTAATTGCGCGCGCTTTCACAACCGCGGCGAATTGTGAACGCCGCGTCGTAAACGAACAATTCCACACGCATCCATCACACAAGCGCTTCTCCCGTGAGAATGAAGGCGTAGCGGCTCCGCGCCGCAGCGCGTCTGCATCGCCATGATCCGGAACCAGTCTCTGGACTACGAGGAAAAAGAAACAGGTAGGCGCGGACACACGTTCTTCCTCAGAATTTAGATTGGCTTTCCTCGAAAGAAGTTCGAGAAATCCTTGTTTCCGTTATCGGGGAGACCGTAGGAAAAAAGATGACTGGTGGACTCTTGTATCTGTCTGCATCTTTCGTCATGTGGCTGGTTTTTATGCGATTTACAATAATATTGAATCAGTAATACTGATAGTATATGCATCAATATTTTTATAATCTTTTACGATCGGTATTATTGATAATTATTATAAACACTTCCTAAAAAGTATATATATTTCATTACATATTTTTTATATGTATATGTATATAAAGAAACATGTATCATTCTTTGGTCATACGTTTGAAATGTTCAATTCAATTTTATGGATATCGATGAATTTTATACATATCGACAACCATAAAGCGACTGCATTTATTTGCGGATCAGATCTGACAAATTTTAATTCAGAGATGATATATATAACGATAAAATTATTTATTTATAGTACGGCACTGAAGATGATCGCCTTGTAGGTCAAAACAGTTGCGATCAGTTATGCTACATAATTTGTTTCTTAATATTATTATAAGCATTGTCATCTAATTCGGTTTATTAGTCCTCTTTGTGTTTGTTTTTTTATTTATTATTGATAATGTTTTAGTTTTATATACTTATGCTATGCTGATGGAAATACTGACATGCCTTTTTTTACAGATCTCACACAGTCAATAATATTGTCAGTATTTGTTGGTAATAGTATTATTAACCGCATTAATTAAAGGAAATGTTATTTTTATCGGGCCGAACAATTTCGAAGATTCATGAATCACGAATAGATAACAAACTTTTGAATAGCTAATTTTTATTGAAATTTTTTAACAGAAATTACATTCGATAAAATTATGTTTGATATATTAAAAATAGAAAACAACTATCAGCAATCTTCGTATAAGAAAACTATCGGATTAATATCCTATATATCTTCAGAAATCTTTACTTCTCTTGTATTTACTTCTGCTCGCTAGAAACTTTTTGAAATATATCAAACTTTCTTTGAAGAGATGCCAGGATTATATTTAAGTAATATTATATCGAAAGCTATTAATTATATCGAAATTCTAAAAGTATAACTAACTTTGCCGAGATAGCAGCCAGCAAATTATATGCATCGGGCCGTTGACCTATTCGACAATGTCGTATCTCGATGGAAGCTAAATCGTTTGCAGGATGTTAAGATCGATCATGGTAAAGTACTTATGCACATGCCGGCTCACGTGAGCGACGAGGCCAGACAATCAGCAGCTGGCGTGGCTGCCGCCTTTGCCGTTTTTACACTTAGAATGCCAAGAATATACCTGCCATCCGTCCACTGGCGTTGTCCTCTTTGGTGTATTACACATCGAATTTATCAATGTACCATGAGCAACTGCTTACGAGTCTGTGAGGCACCCGATAACATCGCGAATTCGTCGCCCCGTCACGAATTTTACGGTCTAATTTTAGATTTCTGCCCGGTTTGCTGTTGCTTGATTTTATTTATGATTATCTCGTAATATTGGCTCTTTATCATTACGGAGTCTTTCGGTCACGAGATGAACTAAAAAGTCATCGCTTCGAAGGAAATTGATAATCTAATCCGATAATAGTTCATATATCAATAAAGGATTTAGAAAAAACTTCAGATTTAAAATTTCACACTTTGCAGTATTTTTAAAAATAAATTCTTCAATCTCTTATTTAATTTTATACCTTTCAGTGATTTCTATCTTCATCTCGAACTTAACGAATATCTCGTTACGTCGAATTAATTAATTCAGGATTCATTCCTAGTCAGGAATATTTCTGCGCGCGCTTTATTTACATTAATCTCCCTCTCTCATTTGCATTTCTTTATTTTCATATTTCTCATTCCATGTATCTTTAGTTCCCGTTTTGAACCCGGCATGTAAGATCTGACAGGATTCGTGTGCGCTAATTTCGCATTTTGCACGTCCTTGGCGAGGTGCTTAATGACGATTAACAACTGGCGGAATAGCATCGGAAGACACGTGTTTTTCAGCAACATTGCAGCCTCTTTTCCCTGAATCTTTTTCGCGATCAACGAGACTGAGCAGATTGCGGTGATCAAATAACAATCGACGAACTCGATCGTACGTACATGCTTTTTGATACGTTTTACCGTATTCGCTGCGTCGTTTGCGCGCAACGTCCATACCGTTACGTTCGTTTGTAGGAAAAGTGCATTGTCCGGCGGTTTCGAAAAGCAGGTTTCAGGTAAAGTATGCGTGGATATTTTATTGACAAAAGTTTTCCGCGAGCTCTTCAAACGGAATTTCATTGACATTGACGAAATCGAAAAATGCTACAAGAACGAATCGAGAAGTCTGTTCAATTCAATTTCTCTTACTACACTTCGTCTTACTTTTCTTCTTTTCCTTCCATAAACTCTAAATATAAATCTATTTCATTTATGCAAAGGTATCCGATGCGTAAAGCAGTTAAAACGGATAGCCGACAGATTTAGATCGCGACAGTTCTTGGTGGACAAAATGCAACTGTGTTGCGATATACACTGTGTTGCATGATGCAGGAAAATGCACTCGACAACAAGATGTTATATATAAAGTGGAATTATTAAAACACATTCGGCCAACCAGATATTGTTAGCGCGCTCACTTTGTTTTCTAATTTTATTGCGACTAATCAGATTAGACTTGCAAATTTTTGCACAAATCTGAGTTTGAAAATTTTGTACGAATTACAATTATAAAGAAATAAGCATGAAGCAAAATATGCAACCATAAAAGAAAATAAATATGAATTTATAATTTAATTTATATTTTTTAATGATTGTTTTTAAGTATAATTCATTAAATATTGCTAGCACGTATATATATCGTAAAATTTCCAATTTTTTAAATATTTTTCTACTCGCACAAAAAAATATGTTTTCAAAGCTTAAAGAAGTCATCAAAGTCAATCATGTTTGAAAGACGATCCAATAATAATATAGGAGTTTCAAAAAGTTTGAATGAGATCAATGGTTCACTAACCAAGACACTGCGAAAAATAAGAAAAAAGCAATATCCTAAACCGAGCTCTAATATTTTTATTAATTTTCTATTCTTATGCTTTTTCACGTGATTTCTAACATGTTAATAAAAAAAATTATAAATTAATGGTTATTTATTTCTTTTTCTTTAGCTTACGAAATATTATTAATATGATGTAAATGTCGCATATATTCAGGATTATTCTTTTTATAGCAACATTTTCCATACTTTCTTGTAATTTTTCCTTCTCTCCGAACGTATACCTATCTCATTTAATATGTAGAAAGTGGTAAGAAAGTGCAGCGCCGAGATTAAATCTGTAATTTACGAATACATTTAATGCTAACTAAAAATACATTGCGATTTTCCGAATGTTCTTCAAGAAGCTGTGTTATTCGAGTCACCAGATATAAGTTATTAAAGTTATTCAATTTCGGATATCGATCAGATTTTCGGCGAGATACCCTGCCGCATACACATATACATATACTTCGTTTTCGGAGATAGTTACCTTACAAGTATCCGTGATGGTCATGAGGATATGGTGAAGTCGCATAACGCGTGATATCTTTGAGTGCACGAAGGCGCGGAACATGTCTATCACCCGGCCGCACAAAGCGAGACACACGAACGTTTAATCGATGTATAAAAATCGCGCCTCGTCCAATCGCGATGATAATCACAACAAACGGTTAAACAGTTTCGCGAGAGAAAGAAAGGAAAAGAGAGAAACAGACGAGAAACGAGGAATCCACGGTGACGAAGGGAACGCCGAGAAAAAGATCCGTCTCGCGACGATGCCGTCCGAAAACTCGTGGTAGGTAGCGTGGTCGTGCGGTGTGCGCTTGTGATGCGGCCGTCACGGTTTACTCCCACTATCGCCATCGCAATTGCCGCCGCGCCGCTGTTGCCGCCGCTGCCGCCATCGCGCCGCCGCCGTCGCCACCGCTGCCGCCACTAGCCGTAAGCCGCCGCCACCAGCCGCTGCTGTCGGCTGTCGCCGTCGCGCTGAAAGTTAATTATCACGAAGAAGAAATCCTTCGTGTTTGACCTTTAGAGTTCGTATCGCTAGCGCCTGCAATGTACAGTCGTGCGGACATATCGATTGCGACACTTTTTTTCATAGGTTTTTAGTATATATTTAATATATATATATATAACATATATATTTTATAGATAATAATATTTTGCAAATACGAATGAAGGTGTCTATCTTTAGTTTAGGGACAGTAGGTACACCATTCGTGGTTTGCATTTGCAAAATATTAGTGCGTCTCAAAACCTATGTAAAAAAAATGTCGCAATCGATATGTCCACGACTGTACACATGCCTCTGATTGAATCTTGTAATAAATTAAATAAATAAGAAGGCCAAGAAAGGAGTACATAATAAAAAAGATGTAAAAATTAAAACTTTAGTAAAGTCATAAAATACAATTCTAGAACGTTTCGAAATTCACAGGATTTATTTTCAGCTAGCATATAATTGAAAACACGCAGTAAAATACAATAAATAAAAGAAAAAGTACTTTAAAACATAAAGTCAAAATAATAAAAACGGATTACAGCAATTAAAAGGCCGTGTCAATAACAAATGTCAAAAATTGTCAATAACAATTTTTGACAATTTTTATAAAACAAAACTCACAATCAGATAATCTTCTTGGCGTCGGGAAGCGCACGTGGTCAATAGTCCATCGTCAAACGAAGTCGTATTGTTCAAAATTTCTTGTGCAGTGGCGAGGAAGTGCTGGTTTTCTTCAACGGTACGACGAGAGAGTCATCACGTTACATTCTCGGCGGCGTCGCAATAATAAGATAGAAGTCGGTTAAGAACGGGTGAACGAAATTGTTCAAAAATTATAAAATTCAAAGATGCTTGCAGACAACAGCTCGGATATTACTGACTGACTGAGTTGAATCTTGTAATTGCATTGCTGGACTAAGGACGAATTTTGTCAAAAGAAATTGCCGTTTCTACATTAACTTGTTGCAAATATCAATTTGATCGTTTTTTGAAGATTTTGAAAGTAATTGCTCAGATAGCAAGTCTGCAGAGACAAATTTTGAGCAGAGTATATTTCCAATGTTTGATGGCAGAAAGACAACACATATATTGCACACAGATCTGTAAAGAATCTATCAATTGATGTCAGCAAATTACCATCATGCAGAAATATGATAAAGCCTGCTGACATGCAGCAGATTGGTGGCAGAAAAGACCGAGCAAAGTCTGCTGGCAATTTGACGATAAATTGGTAGCGCAAATCGAATAGAATCTGCGTTATCTGCGCAATATAATTTGATAGCAGATTGGCAGCAGAAATTGAGCAGATCTCTCGCAATGTTGTCGTCAGATTATCGACAAAACCGAGTAGGACTTGTCACTGAATACTTACAAGACTGCTGCTATAGCTGTTGGTATCCGTTTCTCGCATTTAAAATTTGTCGTACTCTCTATATGTATGTATAACCAATATCTAATCGAAGCTCGGGTATGTCATAATTACTTATGCATTATTCATGTATATACATTTAATGCGAAATATGAATATGTTTGCACCAAGACAACTAATGAGCATAAACTTAGAAAATGATTGCTGCCATGTGAGTATAAAGTCGACAAAAGTAAAGATTCTTTCATAATATCATTACATAATTATAATATTCCCAGTATAGATATGCTTTAATATAAAATATATAAAGATTTTTATTAATAAAAATTTGTTTGAAATTATTCCTTTAAAATAAAATTAAAAAACAAAGAAATATCATTTTTAAAGATCTTTCGCTATTAGTTCGATGTCACAATTTAAATATTTACAAAACAAAATCTGCTCGATTTCTGCTGTCAATTTGCCAATCAGATTCTGTTAGCAGATTCTGCTCTGTTCCTGTCGCTAATCTGCCGATAAATTCTATTAACAAGTTCAGTTTGGTTTCTGTTGCTAACCTGTTGGTATAGAATATTAAAACTCTAGTAGCATTTTCTGATGTTTTCTGCAGAGCAAAATCTGCATACAATTAATTGCAACAGAATTCAACATTCAGCTACAAGATTCGTACACCGTACATGCAAATAAACTGTTTGTAGATATTTGCTACAGAAATCGAACTATCTTGAAGTAGATTCTTCCCGTAACTGCAATCTGTTAGCAGTCTGTCAGCAGACTGATATAAGATTCTTTCAGCAGAAATAATGTGCAGATTCTGGCGAAAGAATGCTACAATTCTTGCAGCAGATTGTTGACATATTTTTTTCAGCAGGACGTTATGATCTATTTCCTCAGATTTACAGTAGTCTTGCAGTAAATTGCTACTGGGGTTCTGTCGACAGAAACAGAAACAGAATGCGACAGAATGCGATTAATTAATGTCAGTCTATTGACATCTGTTCAAATCTGTTGCTAGTCTGCCGACATTTTTTTGGCTATCTGGATGATTATATATGTAATAAATAAGTAATATATAATAAACGCTTATTTCTTAATGTTAAATTAATGTATTGGTTTATTCTTTTTAAAAGAAGTTCAATGGGTTTATTGTTTGTTTTTTATTAGACCCATTTTCACAATGTATGGTTATCTAAAGGTTAAAAATTACCAAGAAGTTTATTGTTTAACGACGTTTGATTAGGACTTAACCAGTTAACTTGATGTCAACTGATGTACACGTAACCTTTAGTTTATTTGATTTTAAGCTTATGAAAGTGTGTTTTAATTAACTTTCAAGTTTTAGTTAACTTTTTTTAGCTAACTTTTTCGTTAACCATATATTATGAAAATGGGCTTTAGATATAGCTATGGATTTTGATGTCTTCAATCAATTTGCGTCGATTGCCGAAGATGCTAATATTTTTGTGAAAACATGTTTCCATACGACATGTTTGCGTATGTATATGTTATGAAATACGTGAAAGATTCATGCATCTTTATGTTGTCCGATGTATATGTCGCACATGTTACGCGTACATTAATTTGATGCATCAACACACATAATCGCGCGCCCAAGCACTGCTCGTGCTTGCTTGTTCAACGTAATAAAAGAGATCTCTTAAGAACCGCGTGTCCTTTCTTTTTTTTTTTCTTTCAAGCACCCTCTTCTTTCCCGCTCATTCTCCGATACGCACCTTCGTCGCCGCATGCTATATACCTACTCCGGAACGTGACGCATGGCACGACCCGACAAGATCAATGGACTGGACGGCTCCGAAGAGCGTTTCACGCGCAACAATGTGCATTATACTTTAGATTATTTATACACGGAAAACATTTTATAGCAAACATTACTATAATGCGGTAGAAACTGCGGACCATCAGGTAATTATAAGTTTAAATGCTATAGCCATTTTTTTTAAATAATAATGTAATGTAATTTTTATACTTTCTCATAGTAAAAATTTTTATATTACAAAGACAAAACTTACTGGATAAAAGTTAGTATTGTAAATACAAGTAAAAAATATTTTCTGAGTAAATTTTTGCTGCATACCATAGTAAAAATTAACTCTTTCTACTATAGAATGTGGCTTGAGCGCCGGTTTCACAAAAATTACTGTATTTATGTGACAAAAATTAGTGTTGACATAGTAAAAGTTATGTCGAAACATTTGAAATTCAACTCTCGTTGTTAAGAACTTATGGGGAAGGAAAATAGACTCAAAGGAAGTAGGATAAGTACGTTACTTGTAAGAACCGGCAGAAACAATCAAACGCTGCAACCGAGTCACACTGCTTAACGAGAGAGAAAAAAGCTTGGCTCTAATCGATATTAATATTATGTTTAGTTATAGTGCTCATTTCGTGTCATTTTGTGTCGTGAAGAAAGCGAAAGAATACGTAACCCAGACAATTCATATGATTCAAAATTGAAACATAAGATGTGTTAAAGCGTCGACATCTTAGAAACATCTTTGCGAGAAACGTCTGAAAGATGTCTATAAAAGACGTGTCTTAGAGATGTCTTGTGTCCTGATTTTGGACTTTATATTGTTTGATTGTGAGAAGTATTCGATTTGCAATTTTTATGAATCTTGGAATTCTTTCAATCTAACCAATAGGGCAATAGATGATACATAATCTATCATACATTCAATAAAGATTATATAGCTTCACAATAAAAATTATAACTTTGACTTACAAATTTTTACTATGTCAAATATTAAAAAATTGTTAAGGTGAAGTTAGTTTTAAATTTTACTATGTTGTGTTGTAATTTAATCTATAAAGTCATGATGGTTCACCGATAATACAAAAAATAGTAAAATATGATTCGAAATTGTATTAAAACTTAATATAAAATTTTCTCCGTATATGTATACTTCATATTATATCGCTATACTTATCTTGCATTTTATAAAATGTTTCATAATTTGTGATCTTAAGTTTTTATGATTTTTTCAACTTCGGCGATCTGCACTCTATTTTTCTTTAGTAAGAACATTAAGGAAATTTTTAGATGAGGATGTATGTGTCATGTCTAAAATATTACTAAAAATATATAAAACTTTCATAAATTATTCTATTATTATATCTGAGTATTTGTGTGAAAATTTGAGCACAATTCTATTATTGATTTAAAAGTTATTTAATTTTTTATTTTGAATTTTATGTAAAATTGTTTTATATAGTATTTATTTGCGATTAAAAAGTAGGATTACAAATTAAATCAAAATTTTTACATATACTAATAAAACTTTAATAAATATTTGTGCAAAAGTTTATTTAGATTTATTTACTCATTTAAAAATTATCCTACCTAAGTTACAAATTGATCAATGCGCTACATAAGCCATTATAAGTCAAATTTCGTTTTTTTTTATTTCAGGACGTATTTATAACCAAAATTTTTTGTCATTGATTAAGAAAAACTATAAGTAAATGTTTTTGTTGCAGATATTAAAAATTATTTTACAATAATTCAACTTCTTATGTATTTATTTATTTCATATATTTTATATTTCAAACAATATAAACTTAAAAATCTGCAAATTCTTAATTTTGATAATTTTTATTTATAGCTATATTAGTAGCCTAATTAGTAATTACCTATCCTTAACATGGTAGATACTTTTAAGTCTCGCGAATTATGTTACAGTTTTATTAAAAACTGTGAAATTAAAAGAATCCTTAATTTTTATAACTCGATACAATTATAAAAGACAAGACTGTTTTTTTCTTGTACAAAAAAATATACGATGATTTGTATATTTATTTGGTTTACCAAGACTTCTTTTAGACAGCGCGATAATTTCATAGCATATTCTTTCTTGCATTTTCTTGCTTTAATAGGTTCTTGTGTTATTGAGTTCATTTAATATTTATTAGTGTGGAAGTCCTCTCTGGTACGTACATACGGAAGGATGCTAGTACTTCGTGTCCTTGTCAATAATTAAATAATTAAATAAACAACTACTACACGTGATGGAAATTTTCGATTACTGTGACACATTTCAAAACTCACCTATACATTTTGCAAGTTTCTTTGATAATTCGTTGGCATTATTGTGTTAAGGTTTGCTTGAAATATTCACAAATGAAAAAGAAAAGTAGAAGTATTAAAATATTTAAAAAACTGTTTTTAAAGAGAATTATTAAAAATAATAAATATAAATATATAAACTTTAAAAAGTATATATAAAAAAATATTTAAATATATTTAAAGAGATTTGTTTTATTCTATTGTACTAAAATCTTTTTAATTGAAAATAAGAGTATTCACAGGATGAGAGACCAAAGACGAGCGAAATGTAGGTGTCAGTTAATATTTTAATATAACTATGTGATTTTACATACTCTAGCTTCAACGAACTGCGAGCCGTTACTATTAGATTCAACGTAGCTTAATTTGATTGAAACAGAACCGTATCATCACGCTATTAAATAATAATGAGTACTTACTTGCATCTAATAAATCATCCCCCCCCCCCGTTGCGACGCCAAATAATAATTTTATCATAGTTATAGTTTACCATAATTATATAACTCTTTCTCTCTCTCTCTCTCTCTCTGACACCTACATTTCGTTCGTCTTTGGCCTCCTGACTTTATTGAATAATAATTTTATTTGGCGTCGCAACGGGAGAGGGGGGGGGTGATTTATTAGATGCAAGTAAGCATCAGTATTCATTAAATTATTTAACAGCGTGATGATACAATTTCTGTTCTGTTTTGTTTCAATCAAAGCTGTGTTGAATCGGATAATAACGGCCGCAGTTCGTTGAAGCTAGAGTATGTAAAATCACATAGTTATATTAAAATTAACTGACACCTACATTTCGCTCGTCTTTGGCCTCTCATCCTGACTATTGTTTATAATAATGAGATGGTAAATTATTTATTTGAAAATAAGAGATTGTTATAGTGTTTATTAATTTTAACGAGTTCCCACACAGCATGCTGTCAAAATAAGAACTTTAAAAGAATTTTTTCAAGGAAACATTTTTATTTTGAAAATGAGGTCCAAATAGTGTCTCATAAATTATCATTTATCTGAGGCATCTATTCTAAAAAAAATTCCTTAAGATATTATTTGTGATCTCTCATTTGAGAGATTTTTTGAAATTGTTATCTTTATGCTATCACCATGCTAATGATTATCAGTTATCTTTTATGAAAGATATCATTATAAATAAATGAGAATATTATAGGCTCTGAGATAATAAATCAAGTAATTAAATAAATGCCTTTTAGACCAACGCAGTTCTTGTAACGTAAATGTTCCTTTATATTATAAATTGCAGCAGACATTTCAATCCTTGGATTGGGTCCTCCTCAGTACATGTATCTTAAGGTGATTCTTTAGTAAATCGAGTTACGACAGAAATGTCTAATTTTTTATATAATGAAGTTGCAGTACCGAACTTGACGTGTGTAAAATTCTAGTTAGTCATCGATGAAATAAGAGAGAAAAAAATGTTGAAAATGTAACTTTTCACTTTTTATTCCTCACTTTTGCATACTAAATATCATTTGTTTCATATTATTTCATTAGATATACACGTAGTTTTAATATTTCATCCAAATTGTGCAAATTTATGATTTTGAGTGGGCCCTGGTGAGGAACCTTAAGTAATTTTCGGCACTTTACTAAAGAATCACCTTAACAAAATATGACTTTGCTTCAATGCCGCAACATAACTTCAATATTTTCTATTCGCTCCTTCATTCGTGGTTCAATAATTAGAAAACTGATATGTCAATTTGATTTGGTCAATGATTTGGTCAGTTAAAGTCAATGATAAGTATAATAGAAAGAAAGAGCAAATGTGTGACAAGATGTGGATAGTCTCCATGTTAATAAATAAATTTATTCGTTAACCATACTTTGCGGAATCATATTTTGTTAAGATATGAGGAAGGCTTAATCCAAGGATTGAAACGTCTGCTACAATTTGTAATAAAAGAACATTTACACTACAAGAACTGCGTCGACTCTAAAAAGCATTAATTTAATTATTTGAGATATCATTATGTTGTGTAGTTTCTGAACTACACAAACTGTAGTTTATATTATTTACGTACAGCTCAGAAATCAGACAGTATTATGATATCTTTACCAAGAAATCTATTTTAAGTCATTTAAGAAGATATTAAAAAGATATTAATTTCAACAAACAAACCTAAACAGTATACAGGGTGTCCCATTTTAATGTCCCACCCCAAATAACTTTTTTATTTTTGATTTTAGAAAAAAATGTTTTAGACAAAAGTTGTATGGCTTTGAGGGTATGACATAAGAGTTGTATGACATAAGATGATAACATTGGTTTGATCCTGAGTGGTATCGTTATAAGGTCAGGACAAGGTCACTTTGAATTTTTTAAAGGGAACCCCCTTTTTCATTTTTCATTGCATATTCTTGTAGTTTATGTCGAGAGCTTTCCAAAACACATAGATAAAATGTATTTTGGTTAAGTAAATCTTGAGTTAAGTTGAAGCTTGAAAATTATAACAATACCACCGGCATTAGCATTATCCAAAGTGTCCGAACAATGGCTGAAATCTTTTGAATGTTGTTCAGGATCATGACCTTGACAACATGTGTCAAGGCCACGATCATTGAAGGTTGTTTCTTTTTTTTCAAAAAATAAAATAATTTTCAAAAATGAAAATAAGGGAAACAATCTCCAATGATCATGACCTTGACACATGTTGTCAAGATTATGATCCTGAACATTCAAAAGGTTTCAGCCATTGTTCGGACACTTTGAATAATACTAATGCCGGTGGTACTGTAACTTTCAAACTTCATAACTCAAGATTTATTTAAGCAAAATACATTTTATTTATATGTTTTGAAAAGCTCTCGACATAAGCTACAAGAATATGTAATGAGAAATAGAGAGTTCTACTTAAAAAATTCAAAGTGACCTTGTCCTGACCTTGACGACGCCACTCAGGGTCAAATCAATGTTATCATCTTATATCCCCTTCAAAGCCATACAACTTTCTGAAATATTTTTTTCTAAAATAAAAAATAAAAAAGTTATTTGGGGTGGAACATTAAAATGGGACACCCTGTGTACACAGGGTGTTACAAAAAAATCATTATACTATATATAGTATATATATGTGTGTATACATATGTACATGCATATACATACATATATGTATATATGCGACACAATGATAATTTATGATTACCATTGATATTTGAATAACCGACCTCAGGATTAAAAACAATATTTATATACAGTCCGATTTTATATTTAAAATTATCTTAATGTGTTTTTAAGATTTCATTTAGCTAATAAAATGATCGTATAGCGTCTTAATTAAGATCATATATAAAATGTAAATTTATAGTCGGACTGTAAATATCGTCCTAGATATGCAGCAACGTTATACCGTGTAAAGCCGCGTCCCCACGAGAGCATGCGGCTCAGACACAGCCGGCGGCAAAAGCTACATTGCCGGCGCCACAATGCATCGACCGTGCCGGAAGCCGCGCGCTCAATGCCGACGGCCCGTTCTTCGCTCATTCACTCAGTCACGGCTCGATCGCCATCATGGAGAGCGTTACGGAATGGCCATATGACAAGGTCCTGCAGCTGATCGTGATGTTTCAGCAACGACCAATGCTGTGGGATACTCAATGTGACGCTTACAAGGACCGGCAGAAACGTCACGAGGTCACGCTCGAACTCGCGACACATTTCAATGTCGAGAAAGATGAGATTGAGCGGAAACTGAAGAATCTTCAGAGCCATTTCTATCGCGAGGTCAAAAAAGAAAAATCTAAATCATCGGTCGGCAATGGTACGATCGGAGTTTATCGCAGTAAATGGTTCGCCTACCAAGCAATGAAATTCTTGGAAGAAAAGAGTAAACCAAGACGAACTCATATTCAAGTTGGCAATAAGACTCTGGCAACACGGCAAAAGCCGACGGCGTCCCGCGTGTCGATAGCAAAACACTGCAGCGATAAAAGTCGCTTCAAGAAATTGGGTAAGAAAAAATATCTGTTTAAATTTTAAGTATTATATTTTTTTCTTATACTTTTTATTTTGTACGCGATTGAATTTATATACGTATTCTTATCAGAGTTGGGTATAAGTGCCTAGTTAAAAAGATGAAAGTTAAGTTAAAAAGTTAAAAAATTAAATAATTTTAATTTAACTTAATTATATTTTAGGCTCTTAACTTTTAATTTAATTTAGTTACATTTTATAAGTAACCATTAACTTTTGATCTAACTTTCTTGAAGTTACATTTTCAGTGCTACTTGTAAACCCAAAATAAAATACTTGTCTATGTTAGTGTCTTCAAACACAAATCAAATTTGAGAACACAAATCAAGGCAATTGTAATAATATAATAAATATAGTCTGGCCGCGGGAAGGAATTACTGTTTGCGGACCTTCTGTGCATTAAATCACGTTGGAAAAAGTTCGAAATCGGTCCTTTTTCCGCGGCTCAATAGAAATAAGTGTAACAAATATACACTTTATTTAGAAAGTTTATTTAAAAACCTTAAAATTATAAAATAAAAAATTCAGCTTTAACTTTTCTATTATTTTTTGTTATTAACTTTTAACTTAATTAATTTTATTATGGGCTAACTTGTATCTTAACTAATTGTAAGTTAAATTTTTAGACTTTTAGATTTTTAACTTTAACTTAACTTAGCGAGTTAAAAAAATATATTAACTTACCCAATCCTGATTCTTATAATGCCGTAGTTTTTATAATTGTAAATCACGCGCCCTCAAAGTTCCTCTCCCCTTTCAATTAATTCTCTCTGACTCTCTCTGATCCTTTTATGTTCTGCATCATCCGATGATTCGTCATATTAAACAGCATCGGAACATGAAATTACAAATACGGTCGAATTTCTACGAATTAAGATATTTACATTTTAATATTCGCGTGATATTTGTATTTTAAACAATAGTTTTTTTTCATCTTTGTTTGCTAGTCATATTAACATGTAGATCTCTTATGAAAAAAGTTTGTATTTTTCTGCAGTTTCTCTATAATATTTACTTGAATAAAGTTCTGGTTATCTATTTATTATTTACAGTATAATTTTTTCCATCAGTATCTAAATAATTGATCAAATTCTCTAGTAAACAAAATGATTTGAGTAACCATAGTTCGCGATTTGAAATAAAATTCAAAAGATCTTGAATTTTTATTTTTTCCTATCTTCTTTTTTTATGTTTATATATTTTTTATAAGAATTATTTATATTTTACTTCTTCCTGATTGCGTAGAACACGAGGTGAGAAACTCATCTTTACGGGAGGTTTCTACGATCAAAAACGAAAACACTGCATCTACCGTGAACGATTTTTTATATATTGATGCAAATCAACAAAATAACCTGGATAATAGTCAGATGGATTATTGGGAGGAAAAGTCGATCAGTAGTCAAGATCCAATCGAATTCGCGATGCAAACGAATGAGGCTCAACAACAGCAATCGCAGCATATTCGCAACTTCGAGGACAACCGGCCGAATGAGAAAGAACTCTCGACTCCTTGCAAACAAGACGTGAAGACGCTGAGATCCAAGGATACGATTGCACCCGCGATCGACTTTCTCCTCACGGAATTGAAGGCTCATGGCTCGAACGATCCGGAATTGATTTTCTATCGGAGTCTCATCCCGGATATTATGAAACTCTCCGACAAAAAGCGCAGGCAATTCAAGGAAGTGGTACTATGCACGTTGAACAAGCTTCTGGATGAGGATGAGAATGCTTGTCCAATGAAAATCTAAGATCGACCTCACGAAATTCGACAGGAACGTATAGATTTATATCGTGTGATACGAATTGTCTACGAAAAGCTATTGCTGATGAAGAAGATTCTACGAGGTCTCTCAAGAGTTTCTCTGTCACGGATCTACATTGGAATTTACATTTCTTTTTTAATTATAGAAATAAAGATGATACTTTTACAATTTGTCTTTAAATTGCAACTTAATTATTACATTTTAATCGGATCAAACAAACCGCAAATATTATCGAATGTGTACGAACAATCTTTTTCGAAGAGTACGAATAATATTGACTAATACTGAGTGTGAGTACACTTTGATGAGTATCGTTCTTGCATTCGAAGCAAGTTTTTCATTCGTGTTTATTCACATTTGTTTTATGCTTGATTATCCGAATTTATTGGATTTAGTCTATCTATTCGATTAATTCTGAATTGTTTTAAAATTGATACATTAAATTTGATCCAGTACCCAGATTCTGTAATTCTTATCAATAATTTGTTAAGGGTACCTTCTGCGCGTTTAGTTGTTTGCGCTTTGATTATTAATTATCCATATAATTAAATATTTAATTAACATTCCGATCAGATTCGACTTTCCACTTGCTCGTTTCAGGTCGGAAATAATTTAAATATCTAAGTCGATTTACGTTACAATTTAATTCAATTTTTTATTGCACACAAATAAGTACTTTTCATTGATACTTATAACAATTACTTTACGTCAAGAAATATTTAAATGCACTTAAATATTAAAAAAAAGATAAAACTTAATAAATACTGCTTAATAAATATTACTCCTCAATAAATACCGCAGATAATTATTATATGGATAATTATTATATTATTATGTTAGGTATTCTATTCATATTTAGCGCTCTATATAGAATTATTAATTATACCGATGGCGCCTCATCGTAGGTTGGTATTGTATGTATGATTTTTCAGTTGGCAGCGATGCCACGTTTTTAAGTTCTGTTCAATTGTTAACGAGAGCGAGTAAAGACACGATTTTTCTAAGAAGTAATAAGTATAGTTTTATTCCGTAATCCCTACCGATATTACATCCTACATTCAAGCTCTAATAAATAAATAATTTTTGCAAAATTTATATTGTAAAAATCTAAATGTTTCAGTTTCATGTATAGATCTGTCTCAACGTAATTATTTAGCAAAGACGAATTATTGTAATTATTGTAAGCATTAATAACCTGCAAGGTGCAATTTCCATTTTTAGTGCATGAGTGTTTAATGAAACTTTGCAAATGTTTTTCTTCAATAGCTTTATTTATAATAAAATAATTTTATTAATTAAAGTAACGATTTAAGCTCAATAAATTAAGAATTAATCAAGGTTTGATAATCAAGGACAAATAAGCCAAAAGCTAGATATTATAGTAGCCAATAACAAACTTATATTTCGAAAAAGATATAGACATTTCGGCTTACATTAAGCCATCAGTGGATCAATATAATTCAATTTAATTTAATATAAAATAATTAAAAACATATTAACGCAGAATTTCTATTATTTGTCATATATCGCAATTACAATAGTAGAAAAAAATTAAAGCATATATATATTTACGCAGATTTTTTAAATGTTTGCCATAAATCACGATGGTAATTCCTTAGAATAATTCACGGAAATATAAATACGCTTCGTACAGTTTCTGATATGTCGTCGTTGCATTACACCCAAGTCACAGTCAAGCAGCTAGATGAGAATGAGAATCCAGTCATTAATTAAAATTAATCCAATATAAGGAGGCAATAAAACTGTAAGATGGTTAAGGGATATGTAATTAAGGATAAGATCGTTAAAGATATTAAGAAAAGAAAAAATAAGGCTTCAACTGATTCGATAATTATTGTCGAGACTATAAAATGTTTATTATACATTTTTTATATACATTTTTTTTCCTATCTCTTTGCTATATTAATAACAGATTATATCTTAGATATCTTATACGATACTGTACAAAAAACATATAATTACGATTGATATTTTACAAAAAATGTTTATTTTCACACAATCTTAATTTTTAATAATTTTAGCAAAGTACTATTTTATTTTTAATTTATTAATGGATCAGTGGATAGGTCTATAACATATTGATAGTCGACGTGCTTGTTTGTCTGCAAACAGATCATTTATATATTTAATAATCAATGGACATTATACAAATATCGTATGTATTAAGGGTGCACAATGAGTAATAAATGATTTAAATGTAGCAAAATACGATTAGTTTTGAAATGCTAAAAATGCACTTATATTTTTTGTAAAGCAAATAAAATAAAATTTAATTTGCAAAAAGCAACGAAATCCTTAAAAAAACTTTATTTAAAAAGAGAAAAAATATATACGTCAAGTATATAAAAAAAGAGAAAAAGTATCAAATATTAAAATTCTTAATAAATCAAATATTTAAAAAAATATGTAAAAATTGCATACTTTTTTTGCAAAGCAACTGTGTATTTTTTTTTATATCAATCGATTTATCTCATTATTCTGTGTATAAAAGTAACAATTATCAAGAAATCAGTCATTTATGAAATATTTCACATTTTATGTTGAAATAGATTGCTTATAAATTGTCTGCACATATGTATATGTATGTTCCTATCGTCTTGCATTTTATTGGATCCAACCCAAAACAAAAGTTGCGCGGTGATACCTGCGCGAAGACTCAGTTTTTCGCTGAGTGTATTTATTGGTTATACTGTGGTCATACTAGACCCGTTCTATAATATGTTATATATCGGTGTTTTAAGTCATAAACCGTGATAATTCTACAAAATATGTTATATGCCGATATTGTAAGCTGTAAAAATTTATCAGTTACAGCCGAATTTGAAGAGAATACATGATTTGAAGAGAATAACGGCCGACCTACCGTTGACAACGGAAAAGTGTTGACAACGAATTTTGTGTTGCGTGCCATTTTGTTATTATGTGCTTAATTGTGAAAATGTGACTTGTCTAGTATTTATCAAAGTCGTAAAAATGGATGGAAATTATAATTATTATCGAATTTTATACGTAAAAGTATCTTTTCCATTCCTTTCAACAGCTGTCAAATCGTAAGTTTTCTTGCCTGAATAAGCTTCACTTTACGTGCCTTTTATATTATTTACTGACTTTCAGGGGGAAAAAGGATAGTTTACATCCATTTTTATAAGTTTTTTAAAGCGATCCTATTTATTAATTTTATCTAAATCTTCTTTATTTAAAAATGGCACGCAACAAACTTTTACGTGTTATTTCTCGCTTATGATGTCACGAGTCTAATATGGCCGCGGTAGGCAGGAGGGTTAACTTGACTGAAAAAAGTCGACTATTAGCCGGCAAACAGCCATTCGTGCTGTGTGGGCGGATTGAAAACAATAAGTTTATTCAGTACCAAAATACAAAATTATTAGGTCTACACTCGCGTACTAGACGTGCCCGTTTCAGTCCTATGCCGTTCCGTTGAGTCTTGCATGCCATCTGATTACGGGGCTGCACGCGAATAGAGCTTCACTTTGTTCAATTTCCGTCGACTCAGTGGTTTCAGAATCGACCGATAAAGGCCGATCTTTGGAAGCCGGTTACTAAGATATAGGAGGTGTATGTAGGAGAAAGAGAAAGAGAAAAAAAGATAGATTAAATGAAAGTGTATTTGCCGAATAGTACGTAAATTAATTATCAAAAATCGAAAGTATCAATAATAACAAGATACGAAAGCGAAGGTCTGCAGTTGATGCGCGCGTGTGTGTGTGTATGAGGTAAGCAGGGGTCGATCGTATTTAAAATAATATTATTTAAAATATGTATTTTAAATAACAAAAAGTAAAAGAATTATTTAGTATTTATTATTTTAAATAGCTTCTCCTGATCTATTTTATATTTAATATTTTAAATATGTTTTTGAAATCTATTTTATATTTTTCAACATTTTTAATAAGTCGTGTTTTTGGAATCTATTTTATATTTATTATTTTAAATAGGTTATATCTAGAGATGAAAATGACCCAATCTGACGATAATTTATTTGGTAAATTACGATAAATAGTAAGGTAATTTTGGGGATTTGGTAAAATGTGTAATTTAAAAAAAACTAAAATAAAGTTTAAAAGAACTTAGCAGAAAGAAATTTAGCATTAAGAATGAATAAACACTTTATTTAATTATTTAATGTTTTACAGATCTGTAATAGATAAATCTTTATTTACTTTATATTATTACAGCTTAACTTATATTTATCACAATTTTGCGACTATTAGTATCTGTATAAAATTTTTTATAAGTTATATCAGTTACTTTACCGATTTCTGCTTATCAGGAATCGGTCCTATTTTAAAAAAAACATTATTTAAAATATGTATTTTAAATAAAAAAAGTAAAAGAATTCTTTAGTATTTATTATTCTAAATAATTTCTGATTTATTTCTTATTTAATATTTTAAATATGTTTTTGGAATCTATTATATATTTTTCACTTTAAATAAGTCGTATCAGTTTTTTATTGGCCCCTGCGATATTTTATTTTAAATAAGTTTCTGAAATCTATTTTATATTTGTTATTTTAAATAAGTTGTATCAGTTATACCGACCCCTGGAGGTAAGCGTTTTGTAACGGAAACGAAAGTCGGTTAGGGCTGCGAGAAAGGCGAAGGAAATTGATAGGCAGACGAGGTATATGATTTAAAAAATCGATGTGGTATGTATGTGTGGCGGGCGTGCGATAAATATAGTAGATTAGACATAAGTTAGATGTAAGTTAGAAGTAAGATAGATGTAAGCTAGAATTAAATGCGCGGTGTAACATATTATAAATAACTTGTAACCCTAAGAGAAATCAATAAAGCTATATATATATTACCAAAAAAATCAGACCTAGCATATGTTATCATAAAACGGGTGTAAAGTGATTAAAATGACTAACGAGAATAGCGAAGCAAAAAACTTGGCGTGCCTGGAAAGAAAACACAGTTGCTTTGCAAAAAAAATGTGTAAGAATCGAATATTTTTTTGCAAAGCGACTATGTGTTTTCGTTACACCAATCGATTCATCTCATTATTCTATCATCAATTCTGTGCATAAAAGTATTAAAAGTATAATTATCAAAAAATCAATAGTTTATAAGATATTTCATATTTCATATCGAATATATAACATGATCAGATATACATAGTATTAAATATCTCGTAAAGTATTGATTTTTCGATAACTGTACCAATACTATTATATACAAAATAATTGGAAGAATTTTAATATTAAAAAAAAATTAAAGCATTTTACTTAAAAAAGTGGAGGTGATCTTTATAGCTCCTTTTTAGCTCCATCATAAAAAAAAGCAACTAGATTAAAATACGTCTCCCTCAAATCTTATCTTGTTAACGCCCTATATATCTTAGTTAGAGCATATAATGAATTAAGCTAACCTTTTTTTTCGTGAATGTATTCAAGCAGACCTACACACTAATATATAACTCATTCCTGTTCGCTTTATGTGGTTTGGAACGAGGTTTTTTTAGTTTCGAAAAAGTCACATTCAATATCTGACAATGAATTAGATCTACTGTATAAGTTTACGTTAATGAAATTTGCAATTATTTATGATCGCTGCAACATTTATACCTTCCATTATCAATTGTTTATTCATTACTTAATCGATTCCATGAGAAACATGGTTGTTATTTCAATTGACTTTTAAATTTCATTCCGATAAATTGTAAATTTTGTGGTTTTGTGGTCGTAATACGGAAATTAGAATTGTATTAATATTATACTACGTGTTTCGATTTTTTATCGCAAATTTGATCGGTCTTAGTGAGAATGATAGATCGGAAAGACGTTTATTAGACGATGTCGAGGGTGATTCATATTAATAAACATTTCAACCACTCAAAAATTTAATTTTTATTAGGCACAATAATGTTTTTTCTGCAAATATATAATTTATAAAAATGATTAATGTCACCATTTTCTTCTCTTATCCAGACAACAAGAAGTTCAAAATCGGGTTTATAATATAAGATGTCTAAAAGACGTCTATTAGATGTCTGTGTTGTTCGAGTCATATTTTCTGCAAAATTTACTCATAAGACGTTTGGAACTTTTTAATTTTGATTTTCTCAAAACTTGAAAAATAATGTTATTAATTTTTCAGAAAAGTTATTCCAGATGCTACTTTGTATATAAAAATTAATAAAGACCATAATTTATTTTTGAATGAAATATAATTTAATTATGTATATTTCATCTTTTTGACAACAATTGAATAGATGTATATACCATTCGTATGTATATCCATATATATATATATACATGTATATATGGGCTATTCCACGTGAAGCGGATCAGTCATCTCTCAGAAATTTTTTTAATTTTGCACATAGATAGTACTCTGGAAGATAAAATTTTGTGTCAAAAGATTTTGTTTTTATTGCAAAATTAATCGAG
>NW_012027804.1:77070-79061 GCF_000956235.1 Wasmannia auropunctata
TGACTTTCCAATCAATACAAAACAGCGATCGCGAACTACATACTAGCAGTATGGTGAGGGTATTTTGTAAGTTTGGCTGTTTTGTAAGAGTCGCACTCC
This sequence comes from Wasmannia auropunctata, assembly GCF_000956235.1. NCBI lineage: Eukaryota > Metazoa > Arthropoda > Insecta > Hymenoptera > Formicidae > Wasmannia > Wasmannia auropunctata. The sequence goes on from NW_012027804.1 coordinate 77,170, forward strand.
TGAGAGTCGAAAGATTTTCCCCACATCGAGAACTAAAAAAATTTTTTTCTCGAAAACGAGGCAAAACACGTTCTTGAATTTTTTTTCCTAAGATGTAGGAAAACTGTAAGTATATATAAAAAATATTTTTTCAGATTTTTTGATTCTCTCCCCGATTGTTAAAAAAATGATTAAAAAGTTTATTAATAAACAATAGAAAACAAAACCTTTTTAGAATCTTCATTTTTTTCCCGTAAACTAGAACATTTTTCGCGTATTTAAAAAAAAGTTAGCTAGCATTATTAGTCACAGAGTTATGAATTTTTGAAGAATAAAGTAGTTTGATTTTTAATTGTTTATATCTCGATTAATTTTGCAATAAAAACAAAATCCTTTGGCACAAAATTCTATTTCCCAGAGTACTATGTGCAAAATTAAAAAAATTTATAAGAGATGACTGATCCGCTTCACGTGGAATAGCCCATATATATATTTTCTTGATATATTGTAATTAAAACTTTTTTTTCAATGTCGTTAATTTACACGTTTCCGAAGCGGAAATCTGGTTTCTGGGCTGATCTAGAAATAGCAAACGTGAAGCCGCAGAAGATTCCGGTTGCGAAACATCGAAAGGAAAGGCGGTATTAAACGGAAGTTGATCCAGGAAAGCAAAAGAGGATATTCTCTGCGGCAACGATGAAGTATATAAAGCGATGTCACGATTCTTAAATATTATACATCGTTATTCGAGACAAATTTGTGCACACGAGGGTATACAATCATGAAGCTGCTCGCAATCCTCGTCATCTTCGTGCTGGCTTGTACTTCGGCCAGCATGCTACCGGCTGTCTATGATGGACCGACTTACGAATTAAGTAAGTACTGATATTAATTTTTGATCAATTTATGTAACTGATAATAATGTACGCAATATTTTGAATTTTTATATTATTATAAATGAAGGTTGATTGTAGACATTTTACATTTATTGTATACATATATGCAATGTATAGCTGCAATTATTGTAAAAATTAATTCGTTATTTTTATAAAATCTATTAAGTTTTCTAAATTATATATATCATTACAAAGTAAGACTGATAATTAACAATAGTAAAACCAGTAATTGATATGAATAGGTACAAATTGCAAAAAATCAATTCAGTTTTATTTCAACGTCCTTAAATTTTTTCATTATCGTTATTTATTAATTATTAAATAATTGATTTTTTTTCAATAAATTATTAACATTAGGTATTAATTATTAAAATTAATTGTTTAGAATTAATTTCTTTTGTTCTTCTTATATTTGTATAATTATTTTCATTCATGAAATTTATACTTTCAAAGGAAATATGATTTAGAAGATCCACATATATGATATAAAGTAATCGGTTTTTTACATCGTATACCTGTTACAAAAAAACTTATAATAAATTTTAAGCTACAACTTTCCACGATTCTTTAAGCACAAATTAGTAAAATGAAAAATATAATAAAAAATACCTTAAATACAAAATGTACTTATCTTTACAGTTCTTTAAAGAAAGAACATATTGTATTCTAAAATTACGTATTTTCGACGCTTTATAAAAATTTTTTCTCAAGAAATTTCTTATCTGTATTTCTCACTACAACTTTATATAGTTGCATTAAATAAATGATGATTTAAATTAAAAATTTATTTAGTATTTACAGTCACCAAACTAATTGACCGGACACTGCGTTAATATATCGATCATTTCTAAAAATTCAAGATAGAGCAACTTTGTTAAAAATTATCGTAACATAACGATCGAAAAAGCATTTCACATCTTAAAGTCTCTATTTTTGAAATCCATAATTCATTAAATGACTTACTGATTCTTTACAAAGCTGCACGGATGCAAATGGAGATGCATCAAATCTAAATTT
>NW_012027805.1:0-539 GCF_000956235.1 Wasmannia auropunctata
CGTCCGATGACGAAGACACGATCGCGCTGTGCAACCTCCTGCAGAGGTGCATTTTACGAGTAAGTATAACTAATCTAGAGAGATTATCTGTCTAGTGATATCTTTTTTTATTCTTTTCATTCATCTATCATTAGGATCCCCCAGTATTTTGCTGCGCGAACATCAGCTGTGCCGCGAGCAGCAGTGCCGCGAGCAGCGACCTTGAACGCAAAGCCATCGAACGCCGCGTTGCGAAACGACGCTGTATTCGAGGAGGCATCTACGTGCCTCCCTTTAAACGCAACATTCGAGGAGGTGTCATACCTTCTAGTAATTTCGAACGCCCCCGCACCTTGAAACGAAGGGGCAGGAGGAACGGAAGGCACCACAGGCGATTCCCTACAAAATCGAGAGGGCGCCATTCATCCCGGCATTCGCATCCCCCCGGAAAGCGTTATTCGCGACAATTCCCCTGGCGTTCGAGGGAACATCTCAGAAAGCAAATGTAACGTTCCCAAACGGGAGACATTTTTTACTTTATACATTTTATTTCATACATA
>NW_012027805.1:12701-13289 GCF_000956235.1 Wasmannia auropunctata
CATCCTGCGTCGAAAAATAGGCAGTCCGCGGGAAAACCTGAAAACGGGTTAAAATTATGATTATTCGGGTTATTTGGGTCACAAATTACTTACCTTTCGTTCGAATCACGATTCCCGACGGGAATACCTAAAAACATAAGTTTCGAGCCACAAATCGGGTGTCGAAACGACGATATACGTTCAATTACTTGATCATGAGCAAATCGGCTCACAATTGACTCACAAATCCGCGAGAGGGGCAACGCGATACGGTAAAACCAATTAAAATTGATTCCCCTCACAATCGAGCCACTTATTCCCGGAGACGGCGGGAAAGGTGACTGCGAGCCTCGTCAGCCACAACCGGTCTGACGTCACGGGGCGATTCGCGGGTCCTGAGATACCCGCGCACCACAAAGTGGTGCCTAGCGACATCCGCCGGGATTCTCCGTCACAAAGTTTGTACCCCACTAGAGTGAGAAATTTCAATTAGACAAAGACGCCGAGTGGGGGTATAAAAAGATCTCCCGCCTAGCAACCATGGACAGTTGTTTCCGAATCGTCGAAGAGACAACACCTCTCGTGTCGTGTAAAACGGAAAGTCCCGGC
>NW_012027806.1:0-449 GCF_000956235.1 Wasmannia auropunctata
CTATTATGCGTAAAGGATAGCCGGTTTTGTGAATTTTTGGCAACCCATAAGCCCTTGGAATCGACCCATCCGTGTTCAATAATTCCCTGTATGTTTTGTGATCTATGTATTCTTTGTTCTTCCAATTCGACAGTAGAGTACGCACCTCGCCAGTTAGTTTTTTTGTGGGATCTTTTTTAATGATTTCGTATGTATTTCTGTCAGAGAGCAGCTCGTTCATCTTCTCAAGATATTCTTGTTTGGATAATATTACTGTTACATTGCCTTTATCCGCTTTCGTGATGAGCAATTCAGGGTGCTCTTTGACAAATTTTTTCGTAGACTTGAGCCACGAGGAAATGAGCTTGCTGTCTCCGCTGTTCGAAGGTTTTGACCGGTAAAAATTGTTAATAATCGGTATTAAATAGTTTCTAAACCACGGTCGCGATTGTTCGGGATACTGTAAAATA
>NW_012027806.1:2760-3440 GCF_000956235.1 Wasmannia auropunctata
AATAATCGTTCGCGCAGCCGCGCCGCTGTTCGAGCCATCGTCGACGCTGTAGTTGCCGCCGCCGCTTTAGCCGTTGATGCCGTCGGTCCAGCCGCCGACATCGTCGTTCCAACTACCGATGCCACCGATTCAGCCACCGCTCCAGCCGCTGCTCTAAACGATGCTAGGAGAAAATCAAGTAAGTAACAAAAACATAAATAAAGACATATTACGCATAGTTTTATATTTTCGTGTGTGTGCGTGTATACAGTCATGGACACATCGGTTGCGACACTTTCTTTTTTATAGGTTTCAAAACGCACTAATATTTTAATAAAATTTTGCAATGCGGACGCGATTGGTGTTATACTTGTTTAGTCTCTAGACTAAAGATAGTACATCGTGGTTCGCATTTGCAAAATATTAGCTATCTATAAAATATATATTATGTATATTAAATATACGAGTTAGAAATCTATAAAAAAAAGTGTCGCAACCGATGTGTCTATGACTGTACGTATGTGCGTGCATGTGTGTGCATGTGTGTGCGTTTGATATATACTAAGCCAGTCTTTTTAATAATTTACAGATTACCGAGGAAGAAGGGCAGGAGCGAGAATTCAACAAGAACGGTTTATGCGGTTCTTGTACCAATTATCTTCTGCCCATTATTATTGGGGGCAAGATCGGAAGAGCACACG
>NW_012027806.1:5663-6079 GCF_000956235.1 Wasmannia auropunctata
TTCATAAAAGAACAATGCGAAGATTTCCCCTTCTCGTTAAAAAAAAACTTATTGTATATTTCATTACACATTAAAGGATGTCTCTATTCCAACCCAAGTAGTAGTAACTTTAAAAATCTACTAAATTAAAAAAAAACTCAAGTGATACTATAATTTTTATACGTAAAATACTTAACACTACAAAATGCATGATATCAGTACAAAATTACCTTTTTAAAAAAGGTAAAAAAGGCGCTAAGAGTACGCATTCTTTAAAAAAAACTGTAGTATCAAATTAAAAAAATAAAAGTGGTATTGTGATATTTTACTCAACCCAAATGATATGTACCTAAAAAGAACTTGTACCAAATTAAACCCAATAAAAGATTTGATATCAATAACTGACGCTAAATTACAATCCCTATAAAAAAAAATTT
>NW_012027807.1:0-1242 GCF_000956235.1 Wasmannia auropunctata
TCTTACCAATCTTACTATAAGATAAAATGAGACAGCATTCCCCGCAAATGCTATCTCTCTCAGTCGTATTCTGCCAACTTTCGGCTTCATGCTGTGGACAGAATGCTCGGTCTATATATATATGTCGTTGCGCACAAGACATAAGGCATAAGAAAATCAACCAATCAGAGTATGAAATGAAGGACTCTGATTGGTTGATTCTCTTATACTTTACGTCTTATGCGTTATGCAGCGTTATGCAAAAGTCTGTGTCTCGGCTTTACCGTCATATGCGGCGTAAAGCCCGTATCAGATTAAGATTAGGACCGTAAAAATTGAGATTAAGATTGAAATGGAATTAGATCAATTAAAACAAAGTTCACTAAATTTGAGATTAGTTTTCTTTCTTCTAATTGGTTAAATTTTAATTCAATCTCAATCTCAATCTTTAGTCTGATACGGGCTTAACTTGCGTAAGCGTAATCTGCGTATTCTAGTAACTTACTAGAAATTACGCCATTCTGAAAGTCGACATTCACATGACGCGTATTTCGTAAAATTTGCGTAAAGCGTAACCAATAACTTTATAAAACTAACCAATAAGAGATCAAGCTTTCTGTTGTATGTACATACAATAGAGCAGAAATACTAAATAGATTGGTTGTTATTATTTAAGCGTATTATAAAATACGCTCCATGGGGATTAGCTACTTTGCATAAGAATGTGTGGAAGCGCAATATATGAATAGCAACAGGTTACAGTAAACATACGTATGTATTGTCAAATAAAAAATATTGAATTACTGCAGATAATCGAGTAAATACATTATATACATTAATTAAAGCTTGAATTATCTATTATAATTTTTGTTGTCTACTGAAAATCGTGCAAGTAGAGAAGATTATTTATTACTTTCATTCAGGGTTGGGTAGTAAATTCGCGTACATGTGACGTCATAGATTGTGTCGTCACATCCTGCTTTCATTACTGCGGCTGGCGAGGTGAGGGATGAGGCAGTTGCAGCACAGTATAACCAGTAGGTCCACTTCGTGTCGGCGCCCTTTCTCATACAGCACAGAACATTGAAAGAACGTTGCTGAGACGTTGCAATGTTGAATGTTGTAGTGGAAATGTTTTTTCAACGTTGAATCTATGTTGAATTTTCTATATTGATTATAATGTTGCTGCAACGTTGAATCTATATGTTGAATTTTCATATTGATTGTAATGTTGCTGCAATGTTGAATCTATGTTGAATTTTC
>NW_012027807.1:13070-14002 GCF_000956235.1 Wasmannia auropunctata
AAAATATAACTCGTGATATGATATACAACAGAAAATAAATATAACGAAAAATTGCGGAAGAAGTACGGAAACATGTTTATGATTAATTTATTTTTAATAAGTCCTAATAGGTCTAATATATGTATACGCGCGATTGAGATCATCTTCAATCTATCGACATCGAAAACGATAAATGATAAACCGCAATTATAACTTTTTAAACTTGGTTATTATAAAGCGGTCTTGTATTGTAATTTTAAAAAATGATTGATTATTAATAAATAAAATAATGAGCCAGAGCAGGGTTATTTAATTGTCAATATAATAAAAATTAAAATACGTAAAAATATATTATATTATAAATTAAGGTTAAACTTCAATATGTTGCTGCAAAATTCCTTTTCATGCGTAACAAATGCGGTGGAAACGATTCTGAATTTGAAAATTTGAATCACGTGACATTTTGCTGCTGATGCGTACTGCGTATGAAAAGGCACCTTGAGCATGGAATATAAGGATCCCCTTATATTCCTATGTCCATGAATCTGAAATCACTGGTTCGTATCACAAAGTAAGAGTAGAGGAGACTAGAGATCCTATAGGTAGAGATCAGACAACGTCTGACTTCCGTTTTCACAACATGGCAGAGCCTCTTCAGAATCCGGGAGTAGGAAGTAATCCCGGAGAGCCAATTGATTCTGCCATGTTGTTGTGAAAACGGAAGTCAGATGTTGTCTGATCTCTACTTTAGAGGATATCTAGAGGAGACTTGATAGCTGAAAAAGTAGGACCGGTTTATGCGCCGAATTGAGAAGGAATCCGCTGACCAGAATAACTTTAGTTAAGGCACTATAGTGTAGGTATTTCTATCCGCCATCTTGGTTCGAGATAAGTGGACAATGTAATCCCAAGTTTGTTTAACAATAAAGTTAGAAATCAATAATTACTACAAT
>NW_012027808.1:0-945 GCF_000956235.1 Wasmannia auropunctata
TCAATTAAATATGATTCCCATACATTGACCATGAATGGCAATGCTATTCGGTAAATTGTTGGCCAAAATTCATTTATAAAACCTACGACAATATTACCTGAAAATGAAAATTGACATATAACAATCTTTTCAAAGAAAAAACAAACCAAGAAACAAATAAAAGATTACAATATAAACGTAATTATTACTATTTAGATGATTATTTTTGTTGTGTGATTATATATTTGCAAAAACAGCAACATTAAATAAAAATATTTTGACAAAAATAATCAAATATGATTTTAATTTGTAAAATAACATATGTACTCCGAATTTCTTCTTTTTTTTAATTTTTAATTATTTGTTTTTGTCTCGTTATTGTTATTCGTGACATAAAATAAATGTATTGCGAAGAGTTTTCTAAACATATTTTCGACATTTAGAAGATTTCTGAAAAACTTATTTTTATAAAGTTAACATATAAACTATTTAATTTCTTAATTATGTAGATATTTTAATTTACAATGTATTACAAATAATTTAAAATATTATTTTCAATTGTACATATGTTCAAATTACGGATTATTGATATTTAGTTAATTAATCTAGATAAAATTTTGTCAAATGATGGGTTGTACATATATTTACTGTTAATGAGATGAGGTTTCACTCAAATATTTTGATGCATTTTTGATTAATTGCAAGAAATAAAGTTATAATTAAAATAATTGAATATTTACTGAATTCTTTGCTTTCTTCCATCGAATCGTTGTAATGCACTTTAAAATTTCCAAGTGACGGGGCGATAAGGAAATGTTCTATAATCCATGTATCATTTAGAACATGTCCTTTTAAGTCCCAAATTGATCTGACACCCTCAACAGTTAAATTAAAATAACCTGTTATATATGTTATTTTAATGACAAAAGTGGAAAGTATTTTAAAATAAAATAACAATTATTTTAA